>NW_027040681.1:2975000-3254057 GCF_037179485.1 Ochlerotatus camptorhynchus | reverse complement strand
TTTTTTGCATTACACGAGTTTTTAAATAACGCAAAAATGTTTTCTGAGGAATGAACTTAGCCAAAAACAAACTTGGATGTGTACTACGAATGGGCTCACCGGAAAATATGAGTACCGTAAAACGGAGTATCTTTGATAATGCGGGTAGCTTTGATAGAATAATATAAAGATTAAATTTACTCGCTGCGCTTTTTCTAAATTAGAAATATTGGTTCTATATTGTAGCTTAGGGTATTTCCGTTGATATCGCATCTAGTTTTTTTTTTATAGAATGTGTTACATATTTTACAAACATATTCGTATTCGTATTTTTCACCTGTTTGAAAAAAACACTCAAACCATCCCTTATGAAATAGCGGCGCCGGTAGTGTAGTGGTAAGCATGATTACCTCTCACCCCAGCAGGCCTGGGTTCAATCCCAGTTAGTGCCACCGGGATGTTCTGAGGCATAACATCTCTGATCACGGGGGAAGTAAAGCCGTTGGTCCCCGGTTCATGTGTTGATGGGTCGATAGGTAGGGTCCAGGTGTGAGCTGCCTCCCTGGGGTCTAGCATTGGTCCTCAGCACGGAAAACAAGATCGACGGAAAACAAATCAAGGAAAAAAAATCACTTATGAAATGTATCTCCGATATAGCCATCACAAATTTAATGTTGTATTCTTATTGCCTATGACTATGACAAAACTAAAAAAAAATAGTACAAATGCTTTAATTCCCGTTAAACAAATTACTAACGAAATAACTCTTGGATTCTCAGTACTTGTTTTAAAAATATAAAATTTGCAGTGGGAGTGGGAGAACACCCGCGAGTACTTCAAGGCTCATCGTATGCATCGAGTGCATACAGCCAAGCACGATTTGGAGACACCGTAATTTAAAAACTTGATTCCTTTTTATTTACAATCTGTTTAGCCAAAAACTCTCTTTGAATGGTCCATTTAAAGTTACCCAAGAGACGATTTGTTACCTGCATATGATTTAAAATTGTATATACATTAAATAAAACAACGCTGTGTGTACTGTAAGATTATCATGCCAGTGTAGTAAAAAGGGTTTCCAATAGCTGGATGTTTTATAAAAAAAATTATATTTGCGTAATATATAAGTTAACGCCGATCCAGTAGAATCACCACCAACACCAACGGGCACACGAGGAGCGGAGTCAGCAGCAGAACCAGCAACACCAGCAGCGAGGTCAGGTTTCACCTCAGAGTCGCCGACGGGTCGAAATGCCACCTTAGCAAAGTTGTTAGGGACCAGCATAGGGACGGTTAGGCCTCTGTAGTTAATTATCAGAATAATAAATTTAGTCTAGAGTTAACAGTCGGAACGTGCAGTTCTAATTTTTTAAAAAGAAATTTTCGTTCGATGAAAGTTTAATTGGCGCAGTCGCGGCCGGATGTTGAAAAGTGTGTGAAGTGCTTCTCCGAGTAAAAGTGAATCCAATTCGTGTGTGTTCGAGGGATCACACTAGACGCTTGAGGACAGGATCCCACAGATCAGCATCCGGAACCTATACAACCCACCAGGGAGACCATTCGTGAGGGCATATCACGAACAAAAGGTGAGTGTTGATTCTCTTTTTTCTCCTTCTAAATTAGAAATTAAGCAAAAATGTAGTGAACTATAATCAATAAGAGTGAAAATCGGAATATAGTGATTTAGTGATTTAGTGCATTAAAGTCGGAATTTGGTGCATGTTAACCCGAAAAATGGCAGAAGAACTAGCTGCATTAATTGAAAATTTGACGGCCAAACTGGAGGAATAACGCCTCCAGATAGCCGCACTTCAGGAAAGTAGACGAGCTTCACAAGAAGAAGCTCACGACTCTCCAGCCACCGCAGCGGTATCTGCCGTGGCGACTACTTGTTCATTCCCGAAAATTCCGGATTTAATTAGAATAATTCCGGAATTCAACGGAAACCCACGCGATCTACCACGGTGGATCGAATCCGTGGAGGAAAAATTGTCCGAATCAAAAAAGTATGTGCCCGAGGATGAAATTCCTAGGGTAATGCCCATTTGGCTGGGCATCATTCGTGACAAGATTAAGGAGAAAGCAAACGACGCTCTCTCCGCCAGTCATGTTGCACTTGACTGGAAGGCAATGAAAAATACTCTAGTGGAATATTTTGGCGACAAATCGGATTTGTCGACTCTGGTTTACAAAATGACGAGTCTAAGACAAGGCTCGTTATCGTTAATCGATTTTTTTCATTTATGCAGATCTCTTCTTGCAGAGATCAATGCAAAAATCATAATTAACAACACTCCGAACGAAGCGAAGGCCATAATGGGCACATACGAAACCCTAATGACCAACGCTTTTGTCGACGGACTCCACGATTCAACATCGGACCTGACAAGGTCCACACGCCCCCAATCGCTGGCAGCTGCCTATCAAGTTGCCTCAGAGCACGAAGCAGCAATACAGAGGAGGCGAGAGAGAAATAAAAAACAAACACTTGATGATTTGAAAACAAAAACTGTGTCGAACGTAAATCCAACGCAGCAAAGGCGACCGTTTGCATTTCCCCCTGCAATGCCATCTAGGCCTTTCTTCTCACAAATACCTCCGCCAAGACCGTTTGCTTATAATCAAACGACCCAGCACAGACCTCCACAAAGATTTCCACAACAAAATTTTAACAATACAAGCCAACAAAATGCCCCGTTAGCCATAAAACAAGAACCTAGATCACAAGTTGGATTTAAATCCACATTCCGACAACGACCAATCAATTTTCATGAACAACCATACGATTTCCCCGACTATCCTCCGCACTGTGGGACGCAGCAATATGAATACAACCCAGATGACAATTGTGAAAACGGCCAAGAAAATCAACAATACACAACAGACGAATCTTTTCCTGCACCAACCTTTTCTCACGAAGAGTAGGCAATAAATCACGATGTAAATTTTTCAACGGAATCAGAGTCCAATCAACAAACATAACAAACAATTTTTTACCATTCATCGAGATTACCACCGGTCTAGGAAAAATTCGTCTATTAGTGGACACCGGTGCTAACAAAAATTATTTATCGCCTAAGTGGGTAGACCCGAAATATCGGAAAAAGTTTGTGAATCATCATGTAAAAAATATTAACGGTTCATTTGAAATCGACGAATATGTTGAATGGAACGCCTTCGAAACTCTTCTAAAAGACCAACCTCTTCCTAAACAAATATTTTTCTTATTTAAATTTCATTCGTATGGTTCGGGTCATTTGTATTCGATGAAATCTTAAGAAGGCACTATTTCCCCAATATGAAAAGGAAAATCAGATTATTCATAATTATGTGCGAGATTTGTAATCGGAACAAATACGAAAGAAAACCATATAAGATCAAACATGGCGAAACCCCGTTACCGAAAGCTCCCCTGGACATTGTACATTGTGACATTTTTATAGCACAACCCGACATTTTCTTATCCTTTATCGATAAGTTTTCTAGATTTGGGTCGCTCATCTCGATCAAGTCAAGAGCAATCCCACATGTACGAAAGGGATTGATAAAGTATTTTTCTCTCTATGGAAAAACGAAATTATTAATATCTGATAACGAACCATCTATTAACTCAATAGAAATTCGTGGTTTACTAAATGAACTTAACATACAGCAATACTTTATTCCTGCCAATCACAGTGAAAGCAATGGCATGGTAGAAAGATTTCACTCGACTTTGAGTGAAATCTTCCGCTGTAACAAACATAAGTTTGAGAATGTAAGCCAAAAAGAAATTTTTTTATTGGCATGCACTATGTACAATAATGCTATACACACATCCACTAAACTTAAGCCCAGAGAACTATTCTATGGACTTAAAGATGGAAGTGAAAGATCGTTAGACGTAGAAGAAATGCTTCGAGCCAGAAATTGATTATATGACGCAGCAATTTTAAGAATGACAGAAAGCCAACAAAAACAAATCAGTTGGCATAACAGAAGGAGAGAAGACCCACCTCCTCTGGACCCTGGCCAGGATGTTCTGAATAGACGGCAAGGGATCAAGAAGAAAACAAGAGAATTGTTCGAAAACGTAGAAGTAACCACAGACCCTCACCACTCATATGTAGATGGTTCAAGTCGCAACTTGCACAAAGGCGAATTGCGCCGCGTTAGAAACTAGAACAGTTCTCTTTAACGACGATAAATCAACAATCATATTAATTTTTTTTTCTTTACTCCCGTAGGTTAGAAATAGAACAAAAGAAAATAGTAATTGAACAAGAATATCAAAAAGGGATTTTTGATACCTAAAGGAGGGAGGGGAGGTTTTTATTAACCAAACAAAAAATAAGGAAAAGCTTTTTCGCACAAGAACAATTGATCAGAAAGATAACAAAATTTAGAATGTTAAAACGACCAAAAAGACAATTAACAACCAAACCTTTTGTAAAAATTAAAATATTAAAATTCAGCTTAGATAGCACAATCAAAAAATCAATTATCAGAAAACAAACAATCAAAAATCTACAAGCAATTTAAATAACCCATGAAAATATTCAATTAATTCTCTCCTCCGAAACTATTCTTTTACACTAACACCAATACTAACACTAGTTTTAAAAATTTTCAGGCATAATGCTGCTCACCATAATTTTATTATGTACCGCTTTCCAATCAATACTTACTGAACCGATGCTACATATTATTGGTCCCCTAAACAGTCCAATTGTTCAGATTAAAGAGACAAATTGTAAAATCCAAACTGGTTCTATCAAAGTCATTCACCCTGTAAATTTAGACAAGATAGAAGAGACGATAGAAGAAATTACAAATGCCTTTTATAATAAACTAACCCCTACTAACCCACTACACGAGGTTATAAAATTTCGAATCAAGAAGCTGTATTCGACTCTCTATACGCTGAAACCGCAACGAGCACATAGACGAAGACGATGGGACTCCGTAGGAGCCGCCTGGAAATGGATCGCCGGATCACCTGATGCCAACGACCTGAGGATCATAAATTCTACAATGAACGATATAATCGAACAAAACAATCAACAGTACCAGATCAACGAGAACATTAACAACAGGATCACCCAGCTAACACAAACCATCAACCAAATAGTCGGATCTCTAAATAATAACAAAGACAGCTTGGACACCATAGTTGCAATCACTACAATGCTAAATATCGATGTCATCAATGAACTACTCGACAACATCCAGGAAGCAATCACCCTTACAAAAATTTCCGTCACCAACAATAAAATACTTTCCACACGTGAGGTAAATATCATCAAGTCTGCACTCCAGGATCAAGGAGTGGAAATCAACTATCCAGATGAGGCACTACAGTTCGTCACACCCAAAATCGCCGTGAAAAATGGAGACTTGCTGTATATCTTACAGGTCCCTCAACTCGAAAAATCTACATCAACCATCGTAAGGATTTTTCCACTAATCATAAACAACCAGATCATCTACCAATACCCCAAACACATCATACGACATGGAACAAAACTCTTTACAACGGATAAACCAAAAGATTTTGTTCAGAAATCAATCAACATTAAAGAGTACGAAGACGAATGCATCCGAAAAATTATATTCGGTAAGCAATCTCGTTGTAGCTCGATATACAAAAACGTTACAACCCTACAACTGGTAAACGAAAACACCATAATTGTTTCGAATGCCAGAAATAATACTCTAAAGACGAATTGTGGGCCTGATGATAGAACCCTCACAGGAAATTTTTATCATCAAATTCTCGAATTGCTCCATTAACCAGACCTTCCGAAGCTTGGAAACCCAAGCCGACCTCGAAGTTCTGAACGGTGCATTTCACAATACCCTTATCCATTGGATTCCACTGAAACAACATGACATTGCAGAAATTAGTGACACAGCAGTTAACAACCGGAGGAAGTTGGATCACGTGTACCTGCGGCAAGACAGTTGGAATTTCAAACTGTGGACGACGTTTGGAGGATTTTCCGTGACAACGATACTTTGCTTCATCATCAGTGTTTTTATCAAGCTAAGGTTTAGACGACGAGGATCATCAACCGAACCGAGACGGCTCGATCTTAAGGAGGGAGGAGTTAACGCCGATCCAGTAGAATCACCACCAACACCAACGGGCACACGAGGAGCGGAGTCAGCAGCAGCACCAGCAACACCAGCAGCGGGGTCAGGTTTCACCTCAGAGTCGCCGACGGGTCGGAATACCACCTTAGCAAAGTTGTTAGGGACCAGCATAGGGACGGTTAGGCCTCTGTAGTTAATTATCAGAATAATAAATTTAGTCTAGAGTTAACAGTCGGAACGTGCAGTTCTAATTTTTTAAAAAGAAATTTTCGATCGATGAAAGTTTAATTTATAAACGGGACCCAAGTGGGAAATGATATTCTAGTTTAACTGAAAATCGGTCAACAACGCTGATTTATCCCAGCAATAGAATAATTTCTGTAAAAAAATGTGGATCTGAGAAAAGATTGTTCGATCCGAGTTGTCCAATGCGAAAATGAACTTCGGTACGACATCGTTCTTAACTGAAAGCTAATCCCACATCTGCCGATATCATCCGATCGGCTCTCAACAAATAAAAGATCGAGAAAAATTTAGAAAACCACCTGTCCGATCGGATGATATCGGGTAGGTGCGGATTAAGCTTAAGGGGAGGTTCGTTTAGATTTTGTCGAAAAAATCTATTTTTTTTTACATAAAATGAAAACTACACATGTGCAGAATATATGTGTCAAAGGATATTCCGATACAATACGTATTTTTCGAGTTAGAGCGTCTCGAACGGACCCATGTCACGACAAAATTTTTAAACGCCTTCTCCTCGGAACCATGTTTTGAGAACTCTTGTCAATGATAAGTCTTGTTCTATTCATCCGATTCGCTTCATTCAAACATAGTTTTAAAGTGAATACTTTTCTTTACGGCTTACACCTATTATTGACATGAACAATTGTTTTTGAATAATTTTTAAACGAGATCAAAGTAAAAAAAGAGAAAAAATTAACTTTTTTTTTAATGTTAGGTTAGGTTTTTTTCGTTTAAAATTTGTTTAGGTTAGGTATATGCCGTAGGAAATTTTATGTATTTTCATAATATATGACAGTTACTCATTTCAGTTTACCACGGAAGGCCCTACAATTGGGTTCTTTAATTTTTAAAAATCTATCGGTTTTTATACATCATCTGAAAGAGCTTCGTGTTCTGAGTACAGCGATATTTTTTCGAAAACATACACTTTCATCTCGATTTTAGATCAATATTTAAAGCAAAATAATAACTTCACTGTTTGACACTAAACTAACAAACTGACCGCTCGCTCGCATGCAAAGTGCCACCGATGGTAATTTTTGCAAATGTAATCGTGCTTATTTAAAATAGTTCCAGTGTACCACAATTGATGAAATTATGGATTTGGGTTCTATTTTTAATGCAGATTTCGAATATGCATTTACCTCAATAGCCTTAAAGAACCCAATTGACAGCAGGGGACATTGTTTCGTGCGCAGAGGCCGACGAGATCCGCCATTTTGAAGCCCGCATTTTGAATTCTTCAAAAAAAAAAAAAAAAAAAAACATGTTGTGGTCATCAATGTATAACGCATTAAAACTCAATAAATAGCATAACTTTGTATGTCTTTTCGTTTTCTAACAAAAAATTTGCAAAGTTTGCACGATTTTCGGCCAAATCCAGATGAATCTCTCCTTAATGCAAAAACAGCTCGTTGAAAAGGTGAGTCTCGTTCCACCCCACGGCTGGATGTCATCCATTCATCATGCCATCCACTGCACGACGGAAGAGGGAAAAGTCCACTTTTTACCGCTAACTTGCTCCTGATACCACTCATTGATATGAAAAAATGGCACTCTTTTATAACTTTCCAGGTTCAAGCAGTGTGATCAAGTGGTACTCGATTATGACGACTGGGTTGGGGGGAAAAAGTTTTTTTTTTATGAAATCAGTTACGACATTTTCAAATTGTATTTTTAGATTTAAAAGAGTTGTTCTATGTTAAATTGTAAAATTATTCGTCGATTTATTTTTTATCGATTGGTGTATTTGGATTTTAATTTCATCTAAAAGTGACAAAGTTATACGCGTTCAAAAGCTGACACCTTTTAGTGACGGTTACAATTTTAGATTTTTAATTTACTCCCTGAACCTTCCTGTTGGACGTAGTTCGTGTCAAAACAGTCAAATGCCCTACAATATGGATATTTTCGAAACAGGGACGTCGTGTAGATGATGGAAATCGATTATTGACACCATTTTGGGATCAATATGGCGGATTGTGAAAATATGGATTCCGTCACGTGTAAAAATAGTTACTTCTAAGTGTGCACCTTTGCCGGCACCGGTGGTGTAGTGGTAAGCGTGACTGTTTTCTAACACCCCAATGGGTCTGGGTTCAATCCCAGCCGAGGTCGGTGGGATTTTTCTGAGGCATAAAAATCTCTGGTCACGTCTTCCTTCGGAAGGGAAGTAAAGCCGTTGGTCCCGGCCAATGTGTGTTGTGAATGGGTGCGATATCCTACGCAGGTGTGGAAGCTGCCTTCTTGCACATTCGATTGCCGTCAATGGATGACAATCGATGTCCGTCGGTGATTGGCACTAGATTGCGGAACAGAGACCGACGTTAAATAAAGGAAAGAAGTGTGCACCTTTTTAATTTGTCAACTCATTTCACACGCCCAATATCTGCACACCCGTCCAAAACGTATATCCTCCATTCGTATGCGAGCGGTCAATTGGAAAGACGGGGAGCGTGGAGGAAAACGACATTGACGACGTAACCCGAGTGTTTTATACACCACCCATCGCATCGCACAGCAGAGATGAGATTAATTTCATTATAATTTACGAGGCCCTCGGTGAGCGGCATAAAAGCTCAACGAAAATTAGTGTTATCGAGCTTGAAATGCCATCGTTCGGTACGCCAAACATCGACATTCTGTCCGCCCCTCTCACTCTCTCTGAACTGAAAATGCGTTAAAGTTCCAATGTGCCGGGCCGTTGAGGAGGATAGCGTATTTTTTTTTTGCATTTCCATTTCTCTTGAATCTTTTCGGTTGTTGTAACTGCGCGGCCTAATGACTGGCAATAAACATTAATTCACTAGCTTCCGCTTTTCAACGACTGCGTTCTTCCCGCACTGATGGTTCTGAAAAGGGCGACTTCCTGAAGAAAGGAGCAACAGTCAAACATTTCTGCGCGTTGAGTCAGATCAGTGGTAATGTGGCGTGGCTCGGTCCTACGGAAGGCTCGTGAGAGGGTACAAATGATTCAATTATGAGATGTATGCGCGAGTTTTTCAACGAGGAATGCTGGTGAGAGGGTTAGTTGTATGGTAGGTAGTATATTTTGGAATGTAACAATTTATTTACAGCTGCTGAAGAGGGTAATTCTCGGGTAGCGATATTTCATTCGGGTGAGAGATTGTTATTTGCTTCCGAATCAAATATTTAGATGGTGTAAAGGAATGTTTACAATGAGAATTGAAGTTCTAGACCGTACGAAGGGTTCCTTTATAGGAGGGGTTAACCATGATTAATTTATAATTTCAAGTTGATGCACGAACATTTTCCTGTGAACCGCCACAGTCAGGATAGTCCAAATCATAGCCATTTTTGCTACTGGAGCGTAGGTTTCAGTGTAGTCCTAGACGCGCTTTATAACGGGCAGCTTTCCCAAGTAACATTTTAAGCTTATGGAACACTACAAAGCAACTATAAAACTACATTCATAAAACCCTGGTCAAGGCTATTTTGTCATCAATGTATCCACCAAAACCTCATTAGGACTAGAATATGTCTAGTTGGCCCACCCTGGAGAAGGTTCTGAAGGGTGTATTCTCGAAGCTCTTCAAGGTTGATTTACTGCAAAAAGTTAACTATAACAAAAGCTATTTAGCGACAATAAAAACCCTTTCCGAGCCATTTCCCATAGCTACTTGCTAAATTCACTAGGAAAACATCAATCAAGATAGAAAAGGATTTATCAATCCGATTTTATCAAAATAATTAAAATAATTAAAAAACTGATGGATAAAAATCTTGATGAATATTCAAATTTATTACAATAGTTCTCAAAACGAGGCCACTTATCGTTTTAAGTGCCTTATCAAATTTTATGTGAAATGTACGTGAAAACAACGGAAAAAATAAATCCGCCCTCGTAAAACGTCGATTTGACTAATAATTTTACGTTGAAAAATAAGGTATATTTTTCAGATCGAGCTTTTCCGACTTTTTTTTTATGATTTTGGCATTTAAATGTTTGCTTATTGCTAAATTTACCAAAATATAGTTGTATCCAAGGAAATGTACACTGAAAATCGAAGATTGTAAAAAACAAGCAAACTAATTGTAACATGGCGGTGGCATAAAAGTTGATTTTCATGGGTCATTTGTGAAAAAATTGTTTTACTTTCAAGAAATCCTTAACAAATTCATGAGGTTTTTAAATGGCTTTTATGAAGACAATTTACAGGCTGAATTGTATTTATCTAAAGCCATTTTGCTTGATCCTAATCCGTTCAGATTTATGACAGCATTTATGGAGGCAAAGTTGCCACCAATTACCTACATTCCCTAGCACAGTCGTCAGAGAGTAGTAAGTAGACGAAACAAGTCGAAGTGGCATTCGCCTCCGATCCTCGGGCGCGTGCGAATAGGCAGGATGGAATTGCGTAATATTTTGCACACTCATCGCCATACTCAGAACCACACGCTCCCAACGACCACACCACTGTGTGGTGGTGTTCGATGGTCGAAATTAGTAGCAGCAGTAGCAGTGCTTTCGGCGTGTGGCGTTGAAAATTGTTCAACAGTAACAACGAAAGGCTGCTTGCAAGCAGCGAGCTGCAGAGCCCCCATAAGCAACCATCAAAGGAGGAAGAAGCTGCACCGCTATGCTACGGATCGGAATCAGTAGCTCTTAGTGAGTCGGTGCGAGTCGGTCATCTATGCCAAGCGTGTCAACCTCGCTCCAAACGACATACAGCTCGACAGCCTCATCCGTGTTGAACACCCAGCACAGAATTACTCAACCATCACTACAAAACGGTCCTTTTCAGGGCCACCAAATATTTGTTAAAGAGTATTATTTGGACATTGGTCAAGGTCATCAGTTCCCGCAAGCAGCTAGCTATCAAGGCTCAACCTGTCTATAGAAGGTGTGGAATTGTAGGCCTGAATATATTGGTGCAATTAGTTTTTCCCCGGCTTTCATTCCGCACGATTCGTTTCTTTCGTTTAATCAATCACCCTTGTAGTGACGTCGAAAAGATTGCTTCAATCGGCGCTTACATATGAAATTTAATGCGGATTATAGAATTTTTTGTATGTTACCAAAATTTATGAATGGTTTGCCACTAAATGTTGAGATAATTTATTGATTATTGAATTATCACACTGTAATCCATGAAAAACAGCCTGTTTGTGAGTTTTTGCCTGTTTTCAAGTAAGGAGTTATCAAAAAAAAAACAAATCGTCAGCTGGTATTTCCCGGCGACTTTACAAATAAATAAAATCAAACAAAATCATCATGCAGAACTAGCTAAGATTTGTTTTACTTCATATTTCACAAAATTGCTTTCGAGTGTTAGTCGTCTCCCGCAAAGTTTACATTTTTCCCTCTTCCAATACATACATCAGGGCTAGATAGATCTCCACAGGATCTATAGAATACAGGCAATTTCGAAAAACCAAAATGCACAGCATTACGAAAAGAGGTCAGGTTTCGACCAATAGCAGATAGATTTTAATTCTAGACAAGCCAAACGATTGGAAATGTATCTACCAATCTGCTAAAATGCACACTTAGTCAATTTTCTATAGGTCACTATTGAAAAATACCGAGGGGGACGACTCTATCTACGATGCAGAAAAGATTGCGTTTTGCTGTGGCTGGCTGCGCGCACGCTGAGTGGATAGAAAGAAGATTGCAAAAAGATGATGCGCGATGCAAGTAGATGCGAGAAATGAAAGAAGATTTTTCGACGATTGATTCGCTAGTGTGAGATTTGTTGAGCATCTAGACTTGAGATTTAGATGTGTCGCCCCCCTCGAAAAATACCAAATGTCCAACTGTTGCAATGGTGATCACAATAGGCTGGTAGGAAGTTTTAAAAATCCATATAGAATTTGAGAGAAGTGTTAATAATTCGCTTTGGGTGTATATTCAGTCCCCAGAAAGCCAATAAAATCAAATTTGTGAGAAAATTAGCTCTCACGAGTTCAATCTCTCCGAAATCCCTCCTTTTTAACATATTCTGCACAAACGATACTTTCCGCCCACCCTATTCATATAATTCAGAAGGAAAACCTGTGAGGGGTTAATTGAATACACTTTAATACCAAAATGCACAAAACTTAAAAATTCATAAAGTCAAAATACATTTTAAAGTCGGGTAGATGAATCGAAAATACTCAAGTTGACAGTCCCTTAGATTCTCTTCATCAACTTTCTCTTTGAAATAAATACTACAAATTTGATACGCTTACAAATAAAAAAACGGAATGAGTTAAGATGATTGATCATTTTGTCAAGCTTCTGCATTCATGTTCCATCAGATGTCACTGCTGTTGTCTGCGGTGACATCTATCGGAAACTACACACAATCTGTGTTCCTATAATTGTTCACAGAGGACACTGGCACTGCAGTACAAAACATGTCTGGCAGCTCTATATATGCATTTAGATTATTATTCGAAGTCCCTCCTGTTTTTACACATTTTGCACACAAAATAGCTCACCCCTCACAGAGTTGCCCGCCAAATTTTATGTATGAGGCGGGGCATAAAGTATCTTTTGCGCAGAATATGTAAAACAAGAGGGACTTCAAATGTTAAAGCAAATGCATATATAGAGGTACCAGACATGTTTTGTAGTGACAGATACTCAATTGTATAATCTGTGAAAGGGAAATCACAAATCGAGTGTCAACAAAATACATGGCATTGAGGTCGTGAGAGCAAATTTTCGTTCTCAAATTTGAATTTTTTGGCTTGTGGAAAAATCATTTTTATTTAATTGTAGCTTGTTTAACAATAATTTCTTGGAAAAAAACTGAACGACAAAGTCCCTGATTTATTTCTTTAGGTTGTCGTTCACTTGTTTTTTTTCCCTGAATATGCACCGAAAGCGAATTATTCCCACTTTTCTCAATTTTTATTTTTATATGGTGATTTTTATCACTTCCTACCAACGGAACAGCGCCATATCTGTGGAAAATGGTCGAACAAAATGGTTGATTGATGATTGATCAATTAAAAAATGTTCACATTTGTTCCGTCCACTAGCGGTCCTACGTCAAGCTTCCGTTTGTGCCCCTAGGCACAGACCCTTCTACTTTTTTTTTAAACTTTCGACAATGTTTTATGAATTCAAAGGCCCGCTCACTTAACTCTTATCTGTCAGTCTTTGATGGTGTGCTGGTTCTTCTTAAAGAGTTAATTTGGCTGAAATCGACTTGAATTTTTCATCCTACTTCGTCTATCTTTCGAGATATCCTTGTCATAAATTTGGCTTTTATTAACAATGAGAAACCATCTTTTAATCTCAATTTGTAAACAGAGTAATCGGGGAATTTATGATGCACTTTAAAAAGCCTCAAAAGCAACAATAAATGCTTTTTGCTCTAACGCAACACCTAATGGTTTGATGGTTGCTTTTATAATGATAGAACACGTTTATAAAGTATTTTATCAAGACATTAATAAACAAATGGTAATGACGTTTATGCTTGAATTACAGAACAGTTTTAAGGAGGGATTTAGAACTGTTTTAAATTTATTTTTAAAACGAGACAGTTTTTGACTTTCTTGCCATACTATAAAAGGTTTTTAAAACAGCAAAAATCTGATTTACGAAGCAGGAATTTTTACACTTTGAAAAGCGATATTAAAACTAAATGGATTATTTATTGCCGTTATAAAACCATCATAAATCAGAGAGGATGCTAAATGGTTACTGAATTGTTACCTAGGTTGCCATCTTCATCCTCCTTGATGCGAAACACCCACTTTGTATTGATAAGAACAGCATTGCTTGAGCGTTCCACCAGACACTAGACGTCGTTTTTGTCCCACAGGCTTCCAAGCTTCCAACCCATCGGTCCTTTTTCAGGACTACAAATGACTGATAAAAGAGTTAATTAAAGAGTTCAAGTAAGAGCTTGTATCCTAGACATATCGTCCAGGACACCGATAAGGCACCACAAAAACAGAACTCTCAAATTTCCGAATTTCAACCTATCGAACTTTTTCACTGATAAATAAAGAGTTAAGAAATAAATTTAATATTTACTATACTTGTGACATCAAAACTAACTTTCGTAATTCTACGTCAAATCTACGGTCGTGTCTTGGATGCAACCTCTTACTTTTTTATAGTCATCCTCACGCCTTGAAGATTTACTCCGCAAATCGTTCCTTGATGCCAAGCAGTCATTGATTGGTCTTCCTTGGCATCAACAACCGATCACCACAGGTTGTTTGAGCGTCTCCAGTGACTCGAAAACTTTCCAGCCCCGGAATTTACTGCCAATAATCGCATATCAGTCCCATATGGATAAGAAATCAAGCAAAGATGGGACTGATATGCAAATATGGGTAGTCTAGCTTGAACGAAGCTTTGCTGTGGCTGGCATCCGCAGACAACAGCATTTTTAGTTATGTTATGGTCAACAGGTTAAATATTCACCACAATGACAGTATACTTATTCTAGACAAATTAACATAAAATACTCTGGAAATTGCACTTATTTCTAAAAGGGTAAACATTGAAGTCAAATACAATGAGCATGGGCTCATTCCAGCCGTAGTTGGTTCGTGAGAGGCGGTTGTTAAGGAAAACATGCGATCGTAGATAACGGTGGTGGGTGCAACGCCCCATTTTCCGTGAACCCAATATTCACTGACTCAGCGTAAACGTAAGCATAGAAAAGATTAGCAAATGAATAACCACCACACGCCAAACAGGTGAGAATGTTTTCATTCGGTTATGTAAACGAATAAACATTGAAGGGCAGCGTAACGTTCATAGTGACGCTCCAAATGGGAACAAATAACAGGGCCATGCAGAGTAGCAAAATTAAAAATCAATATAAACAAATGAAGACGCCAGAGTATATCGCTACGTTCGCACAGGGTATATGACTCATGAGAGAGACTAATGAATTAATGAATGAACACTATGTACTAAGAATTAAGAGAGAGAAAATGTCAGCCATATGGAAAGTTCTATTAGCAGGCGGGTTCAGGTGACTTAAGAAAGGCACAGTAGGAGTAAGAACCATAATAAGAAGATCCAGTAAAAAAAATATAGCAAATATAGAATAGTTACCAGCGCATATCCTTGAGTAGAATCTCTTCGATATTATTCTCAAGCTGGTTAAGTAAGAGGGGATGCAAGGCCTCAAATTCCAATATCAATCTGAGTAAGAAATTAACCAGTAATAGACCCCCATACGGTAGGAGCAAATACACAACTTAACAGCAGCAGTGACAATGTCGCACATTTCCAGGGTCAGTTGTTTATAAACAGTTGCTACCGCGTCGTCAGCGATGCGCGCTGGCTTAACTAGGTGCTTCGAGAAAGGTCAAAGTAAACATTGGTGAGTAAGCATCCTACATAGCCGTTCCTACCGCGAGGAGCATTAATTCTTGTTAAAAAAACAGACACCGACTTTCCAAGAGAAAAACTATCTGTCTCGCTTTATATGTACATACTGGAGAAAAACTATTGTGTAGAGTTTAAGTAACAAATTCATGTATAAAAGGTTTCGAAGAATAAAGAATCGGGGCAGTTGTTCTGATGAGTTTATTATCCGAGGTTTGCTAGGTGCGGACGAGCACAGTTCCAACCTCAGGATAACTGATTCATCAAAGAGCTTTTTCCATACAGTAGAAATGGAATTGCACTGTCTTTCATTTTACGAAGAAAGAAAGACCACGCGAGTTGTTGCTCTACGTTGGGCACTTCAACACGGGAGTGAAACATGGATGCGCAACGGAGTATGGGCGCTTCATCTGGTGACAGCGGAAACTAAACCGCTATTTTCAAGTGTTGGAACGCCAAAATTTTGACTGGCTAAAATCAGTAAGTGTTAAAAAACCAAAAAGTGACTTTGATTAAATTACAAAAAAAGGGAAAAAGTGAACTAGTGATTAATAAAGAGTACAGCACATTGGTGCACATCTGGTCAACTATAAAGATATGGGGACTTCATCTGGGAACTTCATCGCAGACTCAACAAGGAATAACCCTGATCCTGCTCCTGATAGGGTGAGTACACAGTTTAAAAAAAAATGGTAAGGTTCTATTCTAGATACACATAAATGGAGCGTCTTATATCATACAAGTGAACATTAAAAATTGAGTAAAGTTCTGATACATTTCATACAATATTATAAATAGTATACATTTCATCTTTGTAAGCAACATTTCTTGCAAGATGCTTAATGCTTAATCAACCACTTTAAGGGAACGTTAAATTAATTTCAACAAATTTAAAAGGTCAGCAGGCAAATTTAATTAACAAAGCACAAAACATGAAAAAAATAAAATTTGTCTTGAATTTACGCTGAAAGCGTTTTTGATCCAATTATATTCGTGAAAAGGCAAGATAATAGCAATATCCATAATTTAATAAGGGACTGAGAAGCAGTTGCATTTTTTCTCGTTTGCTTTGAAAAACAAACAAAAAATGGCAGAGTTCCCAACTGAAAGAGCTATTCAATGCATTCCAGAGTTCAGAGGCGCGGCCTCAGAATTACGATCGTTTTTATACCAGTGCGATTTCTTCGCTAAGAAATTGCCAGTAGAAGAATCGCATGAACCTTTAATTCAGGTAATTTTGATGAAATTGAAAGATCCGGCATCAGGGTATTTCAAACGCATTTATGCGGAAACATGGCCCGAAGTGAGAACCAATCTCGAAAGAGAATTTGGGACAAATATTAAACTGGAAGAAATTTTTCAGAAAATCGAAACTTTGGAGCAAGGACCAAACGAATCCTTTCAAGATTACAAAGATAGGGCATTAACATTAAAAGAACACGTGGATGAATATGAAGAAAATAATGCCAAAGGCAGAGAGTCATATGCACTACGGAATTTGAGGATACATTTTTTGGGAGGTTTGAAAAATAGGAACTTGAAAAATATGGCAAAATCACAGAAAAATAACACCTTCAATGAACTAGTCAAATGTTTACAGGAAGAGTGTATCTACGAAAAACAAATTGAGGATATCGAAAAAAGACTTCAGTGTATTCACATCGCTGAAAAATCAAAATCACAAAGGAACCGCAATAATTGGGATAATCATGTTAATCAACCCAAATATTTTAACCGGTATCAACGAAAACATCAACAAAACAATTCGTTTGATAGAAAATTCAGAGAAAATTTAGAGATTTTCCGAATAATTTCGTTAGGTCTAATCAAAGACCGATCAATGGAAATCAAAATGGTTACAGAGGCACGAGTTACGAATACCAAGAAAATAATAATTTTAGCAGAAATATGAATAACAATAATTCACCGACTAGGTCAGACAATTACAACAGGAATGATAACGGAAACTACAACATAAATTACCAAGGTGAATACAGCAATAGATACAATGACGAAAACCGCATCGAAAATTTCAGTTTCAGAGATAATTTCAACACAAGACATAAAAAACTAAAATTCCGGAATCCTGGAAAGACACATGTTACAGATTCCCAATGTTTTCACGCTGGGATAAAATTTGACCCAATCATTACAACAAAGCATAAATATCCAATGTTCGGCGGAAATAACGGGGATTTCTACTGGTATATGTCAACAGCAGAAAACCCGGAGTTCTTTTGCAGATACTATTTTAACACAAGTAAAACCGAAAATTTTATGCACAAAAGTATAGCATTGAAAGTGGGAGCAAAACTGATAAACCCACTTAGTGTGGCATATACAGAAATAGACGGAGAAGAAGAAGAATCATTTGGAGACATTTGGGTCAATTTAAAAATAGGCAGAAGCAACATACCAATAAAATTTAACTTAGTTCATAATTTAGCTGTACCAGCCACAATAGGCACAGCATTCGCAAGAGATCATATCGAAAGTATAGGTGGGAGCTTCAGATTTGCAATCTTCAAAAGCTTCTCTCATCCTATAAATAAAAAATATATTGATTATAAACATAGAGAAAGTAGTGTGAAAGACATTAAACGATATGTGGAAATTGAACCATACGTTTTTAAAAAGGACATGGTAGGAATCACAGCGGATGAAAATATAATTGAGAGAAATAAGGAGCTCTCAAGTAAAAATAGTCATGAAATAGAATTTAATTTTCATGCAATAATGGGGAAACAAAATAAAAATAAGCAATATAATAACAGCGAATCACCCCTTTATAATATAATATCAAATAAAATAGCACTTAAAAAAATCTATTCTAGAGATAACTTATTTTTTGTCGAGATACCTACATCTAATAGCCCCGCATATAGGCTGAGATGTTTACTCGATACAGGTTCATCAGTAAATCTCCTCAGATATGAAGCAGTCAAATCACTAAGAATAGACCAAGTAAATACAAATGATACTATAACAATAGCGGGAATTGGTGGAAATACAAAAACAATGGGATCAGTTAACATAGGTTTAATCATAGGAAACATAGTATTTCCAGCAAAATTTCATTTAATGACACATTTATTAGTACCATGTATACTCGGAGGAGAGTTCCTTCAAAAACATGTAGCACAAATTGGAAGAAATTTTGAATATGCTATTTTCGAGCTTGACACTTGCAAGAAAAACTATAATGAAGAAGACTGTAAAGATTTTACACAAGTCCATACATTCAATGGAATGGAAATAGATGACCCGTCGGAAAATAATTTTTATCATGAAGAATATAATGAAGAAGGAAGTGAATATGACGACAGAGAAATGTTGGACTTAAATGCTGACATAGACTACGATATTGTCAAATACAAAAATATTAAAATGCTTCAAGGACACGAACGATATAATAAAATCTTCGAACAGATCGAACTTGATCATTTATCACGAAGCGCTTTAGAATCAATTGAATCAATTTTAAGCCATTTTAGTGATGTGTTTTTTCTTGAGGGTGATAAACTGACCCACACAGATGCGGCAGTGCACGAAATAGAAACTTCAACGAACGTACCCATTAATAAACGGCAATACAGATTCCCAGAAGCAACAAAAAAGCAAATTAATGAAGAAATCGAAGAAATGTATAGGCAAAGTATCATTAGACCAAGTAAAAGCCCATGGAATGCACCAGTCTTGTGTATACCAAAAAGGGACTTGGATGCAGCTGGAAATAAGAAATATCGAATTGTAGTGGACTTTAGGGCTTTAAATTTGATAACTAAGCCTTTTGTATATCCAATTCCACTCATCAATGAAATCATGGATAATCTTGGAGATAGTATATATTTTTCAACATTGGATTTAAAATCAGGATTTTATCAAATCCCAATCGATCCAAAAGATGCCGCTAAAACAGCCTTCTCAACCCCAAAAGGACACTTTGAATTTACAAGAATGCCTATGGGATTAAGGAATAGCCCATCAACTTTTCAAAAATTAATGAATACGGTACTATACGAAATCGGAGATGTTCGAGCCGTTGTTTATCTGGATGATGTCATCATTTCAGGAAGAACAATCGAAGAACATAATGAAAACTGATATAAAGTGTTGCAAGGACTACGCAGACATAATTTAAAATTGGAACCGGTAAAATGCAAAATTTTGAAAACGGAAATCAAATATCTTGGTCATATAATAAATCAATATGGTATTAAACCAACCAAAGAAAATGTAGAAAGTATACAATTGATGAAAAGTCCATCTACAGTGAAAGATGTTCGATCATTTTTAGGTACAATTAATTTTTATGGAAAATTCATTCCCAACATTGCAAAGTACAGGAAACCTTTGAACGATTTATTGAAGAAGAATGTAAAATTTGTATGGACACGTGAATGTGAGGAAGCTTTCGAAATGCTTAAAACATGCCTCATATCTGAACCTTTGTTAGTAAGGCCTAATTATGAGGATACATTTGTCATCACCACAGATGCTAGCAATTACGCGATAGGAGCGGTGTTATCTAATGAGAAAACTGTCGATAGACCGATCGCCTTTGCGAGCAGGGCATTAATAGGTGCAGAAAGTAGATACCACACAATCGAGAAAGAATTATTAGCGATCGTTTGGGCGGTTGACTATTTTAGACATTTTATATTTGATCAAAAATTCATTGTTTACACAGATCACAGGCCTCTAATTTCAATTTGGCGGTTAAAGGAAACGTCACCCACATTAACAAGACTGCAACTTAAGCTGCAAGGTCTTAAATGTGATATACGCTACAAACAAGGGAAAGAGAACATTGTTGCAGACTTTTTGTCAAGGCTACCATGCACGAAGGAAAACAAAAACGTCAACCAGATTCAACCAACAAGTTATTGTCAGGGGCAATCAAGGTTACAACGTTGTAAGGTTAAAAAAGGTAACGTAAACATTAAGAATCAACAACATACGTCGGTAGAACAAGAGCAGGTAGTTGCAGTCGTTACGCGACAGCAGCAAAGAATGCAGAGGCAGACAACCGAAACAAAAATAAACAACAGGCGATCAAGCGATTCCACTAACCAATATTTGAGAACTGACCAACCTCAAAGGGACTCAATCTTTAATGAATTAGTTAACATGGATATAAGTGACAATGAAAACACCACAAAGAAAGATGATAACCACAATTTATATAATGATTTCAAAGCAAGCGTAGAACAATCATTAGTAAACACAGATGAACTTATGATTTCAGGGAAATTAACTAATGACTCAGCAGATGCTACATTAGTCATATTAAATAGTAGATCAGCCTACAAGGAAATTTCAACTCTGTGTAATTTACCACATGGATTGAAGGATTATGATAAAAATGGAATTATAAATATACCAAACGAAAAGATTACAGGATTGATTATCGAGGGGAAAAATAACTCTTTGCTCAATGGTAAAAGTTTCCTAAAGAAACTCAATAGGAGCTTTATAGAAGGTCCTGACTATCTAAAGCAAGCAAAACATGTCCATATATTATCATTTCGCAAAATAAAACAGTTTGAAGTATTACAAATGATACAATTCATATCATGGAAATTTGATAAGAAAATTTCTTTGTACAATGCTGACTCTGAACGTATCCAAATAGAGGGTGAAGAAATCGAAACAATTTTACGAGAATTTCATGACGCACCCCTAGGTGGACATGTAGGAGCAAAACGTATGCGAAAGAGAGTTGGATCTCTTTTTACATGGAAAAATATGAGACGAGACATTGAAGATTATGTAAGAAAATGCGATTCGTGTCAGAAAAACAAAATTTGCAAGTCCAACAAAATACCAATGAAAATTACTACAACAGCTACAGAGCCGTTTGAAAAATTATTTATGGATATCGTTGTTTTACCCGAATCGGAATGGGGTAATAAATACGGATTAGTCGTTCAAGATGACTTAACCAGATATTTAAGTGTTGCATGTATGGAAAATCAGGAAGCACAAACAGTAGCAAGAACTTTTGTCGAAAATGTGATCTGTAAATTCGGGTGTCCAAAAGAAATAGTGACAGATCAAGGTGCGAACTTCATGAGTAACCTCATGAAAAACATATGTAAAATTTTGAAAATTAAAAAAATCAACACAAGTGCATACCATCCACAGGCTAATTTAGTGGAACGTTCAAACAGAGAGTTAAAAACCTATTTAAGACAATTTGTTGGAGGGAATCAAAGAACATGGGACCAATTAATACCATACTTCAACTTTGAATACAATACAACGATAAACTCTTCAACAAATTACACCCCATTTGAGTTATTATATGGACGAAAGGCAAAAATTCCCACATCCATTTATAGAAAAGGTAATTCCACAATGGACTATCATGATTACGTTGGTGAAATGAAGAGTATTTTGAGCAACATTCATTATAACGCAAGAGAAAACTTGAAAATATCAAAAGAAAAGCGGAAGGTTCAATATGACAAAAATTCAAATCAATGGCAACCAATGTGGGGAGATTTAGTTTTAGTGCAATCAAACCCTATGGGGGTAGGACAAAAACTACAGAGTATGTGGCGTGGCCCATACACAGTAATGGAAATTCCTAGTGAACAAACCGTGGTAATACAGAATGGGAAGAAATTAGAAAAAATCCACGTCAATCGTATAAAGCGATACAATGATTAATCAATGAACAATGAAAAGTACGCGGAACAAATTCGTCAGTACCGACAAATAATTATTTATTTATCGATTATTATATACATAATATTTATATTATAATTAAGAACAGAGAGACACACATATTAAAATAACAATTAAAATTTGGATGTTCCTCCAGGAGATGACTATGAAAATGGAAAGAATACTGCGAGCAAATAATAAAAATATTAGTGAAAAAAAAAAGAAGTGATAAACTGAATGTTTGTGAGAGAGTGCGTTAGACAAGGGAAGACGTTCCCGGAACGAATGATGTATATGGTGATGATTTAATTGAATAGTAATATAAACAAATAATAAGAATAAAAATCGAATGGATATTATTGACTAAATGATAATGACCCCGGGGTATGTAGATATAAAATTAAGTATTGTTATTTGAAAATGAATTTATGGAATAACCAGAATGATAAGAGACAATTGAAAATTGTAAAGAAAAAGTATATATTAAATTTCAATTGGGATTAATAAGGAATTGAACAAAATGTTCAAAACATGCATATATGGAGATGAAAACATAAAAGCGAAGCTTCAGATAAAGTTTCAAGAAAATGAAAACAAAGGTAAAAACATATATAGTTAATAATAGTAAACAGTATTTTCTAATATAATTAGTGATGAAAACATTTCAAAGAGATACAAAAAAATTTCGACCTATATGTAATGCATGTAGTAATTGAATGATTCAGCTAATAAAACAAATGTATTCATCAAAAAAAAGAGCAAACTATTTTGCAGTACGATTTTGAATGGATCGAAGAGCTTAGGATTGATATTACAGCACACAATATGGGTTAAATTACTGAAAAACAGTTACAGATTTATACAATAATTTCATTAAAAAAAAAAATTAACACGTTGAAAAATAATACTTATGACAATGATGAAAAAAAAAACGGTGACAAACAAGATCAAAGTGGACAAGAAGATTGTACCTACAAAGCGCTTTGGACTAATTGTGTACTAGAATCTCACAGCGAGATTGAATACAAAACAATTTTGAACGGAAAATACCGTCAAAACACAGCATTAATATACTGTAAATGATCCAACGTAAATGATGTTATGGTTGACAATTTATTAAAGGCCGTTTTATTTTTTACAGACCATTACAGATGTGGAGATAAACAATTGGACAATAGCATTCGGAATCCAGAATGCACGAGAATTTATGAATGAGTCTAACTGAAATTTAAGTTTACTTACAGATACCCACCGTTTCCTCTCAATTAGCGAAGACGAGCACTTGCAGCAATTTGGCCACTTACAAGACATTAATTGAATTGACTAAATAAAAAGTTAAACGTATGGCCAGAGGAACCTGGAACCGAGCAAAGATGAATCGAATTACAGATACGTGCCGTTTTAAACCTCATTAGAAGAAAGAGAGTACTTGCTGCAATTTCATGACGTGGCCATTCAGATGCCTTGATTAATTGGTGAGTTACAACTACAGACAAAAAGAGTTAAACGAAGTAACAGAAAAAGTAGGGTAATAAAATAAAAATACTAGCAAAACATGATGAAAGATATCAGAATAAGAAGTATGAGGGAACAAAGGAACAAAGTTAAGAGTAAAACAAGAAGTGTAATATCGACAATCAGATAAAAATGTTCAGTTAAAGTAATTAATTCTGAATTTGTTTGCAGAAAATAGATAGCATACTGATAATTTATTGTGTGGATGAAAATATGAAATTGAAAAAAATAAGAGCAGCAAGCAACTAACGAAGAATATTATTAATCATATCATGTCAATGATATCAAAGTATGTAAACCAAGTTAAAAAAATATTATAGTTGATTCAAAAGATGAGTAGAAAATAATTTGAATATACCAAAGTTATAGTTTAATGAATGTTTTAGAGTGAAATTGATAAAAAAAAATATCCAAAAGATAATTATTGGTGATACAGTGAGAAAGGGAAAATCGATTTTGGATATCCTTGGATGTACCAGGTGGCGAATCTAAGAGACCGTCAACAGCGAAGGAAGAGTCACATTCACAATGGCTAGATGACAATCGAAAGACAAATCATGCGGAAGATTGAAGATTGACGGTGTTGGGTAGGATGATCGGAAAAGTACAAGGAACAGGAAGATGGAATCGAGTGGTTTATCGAGGATAACAGAATTGATCAACACATTATACTGTATAGATGAGATCTTTGGCATAAGCTCATCACACAGCATCTAAAATGACAAACTACTTCAGCAACGGTTTCGCAAACATCATCATAAAACTACAGAACATACAACGTAACGTTGATATGACATAATTAAACATCAAACTCAAAAATGGCAATGAAGCACAATCAAGTACACAACCAACGCATGGTATGGCACAAACAATAAATTGACTAGCTGCATATATAAACACAGATAGAAAACAGTCGTGGATAAAATCCAAAACAAGTTTACATCTTATAACGAAAATCATCGAAGATGTGTAATCATACTACACCATAGAGAAAGTTGAAGTTCTAAATAGCACTAAAAAGTTTCCAACAGAAACATACATAATGACGAGATGCGATCAGTACAAGACATAGATATGAAAGACGATGAAGAGTAACCTGAATGCGGCAAACAACGAATCATAGATGGCGGGTAATGGCAGATACACCCACACCTGATATTTGATATCAACCAAATGACGAGTCAGGAACAGCTTTCAATCGCACGGATGAACGAGCAGAAACGAAGGAGCTTTAACGAAAGGTACAATTTAGGATCACCCTAAGGTTAGGAGAAATATGGCAACAAGAAATTTTCAAATCGAAGATTACCAACTCAAGCTTATTGATAATAATTTTTGCAAAATGATTCTCAACCTCAGTAAGTAAGGGGGGATGAAACAACCCCAAATTCTAACATCAATCCTTATAGTGAATTATTCGTAATGGTTCTATACAATGTTAACATTAAATATCAATTGCAACAAGAATGGTATAACTCAACTAAACGCATAATTAACGTAAGTCAGTTAGGCAAATTAGGTTTTATTTTCCCGCGCAATATTTTGTGATCAATCTTTTCTAGATTAATCTCAAGCTCAATAAGTATAGGGGGATGCAACGCCCCATTTTCCGTGAACCCAATATTCACTGACTCAGCGTAAACGTAAGCATAGAAAAGATTAGCAAATGAATAACCACCACACGCCAAACAGGTGAGAATGTTTTCATTCGGTTATGTAAACGAATAAACATTGAAGGGCAGCGTAACGTTCATAGTGACGCTCCAAATGGGAACAAATAACAGGGCCATGCAGAGTAGCAAAATTAAAAATCAATATAAACAAATGAAGACGCCAGAGTATATCGCTACGTTCGCACAGGGTATATGACTCATGAGAGAGACTAATGAATTAATGAATGAACACTATGTACTAAGAATTAAGAGAGAGAAAATGTCAGCCATATGGAAAGTTCTATTAGCAGGCGGGTTCAGGTGACTTAAGAAAGGCACAGTAGGAGTAAGAACCATAATAAGAAGATCCAGTAAAAAAAAATATAGCAAATATAGAATAGTTACCAGCGCATATCCTTGAGTAGAATCTCTTCGATATTATTCTCAAGCTGGTTAAGTAAGAGGGGATGCAAGGCCTCAAATTCCAATATCAATCTGAGTAAGAAATTAACCAGTAATAGACCCCCATACGGTAGGAGCAAATACACAACTTAACAGCAGCAGTGACAATGTCGCACATTTCCAGGGTCAGTTGTTTATAAACAGTTGCTACCGCGTCGTCAGCGATGCGCGCTGGCTTAACTAGGTGCTTCGAGAAAGGTCAAAGTAAACATTGGTGAGTAAGCATCCTACATAGCCGTTCCTACCGCGAGGAGCATTAATTCTTGTTAAAAAAACAGACACCGACTTTCCAAGAGAAAAACTATCTGTCTCGCTTTATATGTACATACTGGAGAAAAACTATTGTGTAGAGTTTAAGTAACAAATTCATGTATAAAAGGTTTCGAAGAATAAAGAATCGGGGCAGTTGTTCTGATGAGTTTATTATCCGAGGTTTGCTAGGTGCGGACGAGCACAGTTCCAACCTCAGGATAACTGATTCATCAAAGAGCTTTTTCCATACAGTAGAAATGGAATTGCACTGTCTTTCTTTTACGGAGAAAGAAAGACCACGCGAGTTGTTGCTCTACGTTGGGCACTTCAACACGGGAGTGAAACATGGATGCGCAACGGAGTATGGGCGCTTCATCGGGTATTGATGTCGATACTACTCAGAAGAAGATCACCGATGAAGCTCACCATTGCTACGTTACGTCTCGCATCCAAAAGCTCTAAGTAGATGAGCATACAACGGGCCTTATTACGGGTGTCACTACACGGTGATAAGGAAGTGATACTCAGAATAAGAGCCGTGATTGCCGTGCAAATCAAATGGGAATCACTTCACCGTGACGACAAGTGACAAGTTTTCACCGTGAAGTGACATCCGTAATAAGCCCCAACGGCTTCCTTAGCTAGGCAGATTTCTAGGGTCATTCCAGCGAAAATACCTTAAAGCATACCGGATGAACTTCCGTTGAATAGCTTCAATACGCATGGTTTCATTTTGGTAGTATGGATACCACACGACCGTCGAACACTCCAAAATAGGTCGCACCAACGAACAGTATAATGCTTTTAGGCAGTATACATCTTTGAATTTTTTGGCGAAGCGGAATATGAACCCGAGTTGTGAGAAAACTTTGGATACTACGTATGCAACATGATCCTTGAAGCTGAGCTTGGAGATTAGTATTCCCAGATTCTTCATAGTCGATTCTCGTTTCAAAGTTATGCCCGTCAGGGTGTAGTCATGGTGAAGAAGCGAACGCTTGCGGCCAAAGGAAATTACAGAGCATTTCGAGACATTCAGTGACATTCGATTAATACGACACCACTCAGCGAAGACTTCCAATTGTTGCTGCAAGAAAATGGCATCACTTGGTTCTTTTATCACGAAGCAGAGTTTCAAGTCGTCCGCATACGATAGTGTAAGGCATTTCAGGATGGTATTGACGTCATTCATGTACAACAGAAACAGAAATGGCTACCTTTGGACTACCTTGGGGAACGCCGGATGTCACGGGGAAGAATGAAGAAACTTAGTCTCCAATCTTGACAGACATGTTTCGACCAGTCAGGTAGGAGTAGAGCCAAGTAAGCAGGCCATCGTGAACACCTATCCTGTCGTATTTAGCCAATGCAATGTCATGGTTCATTTTGTCAAATGCTGCGGAGAGGTCTGTGTAGATGACATCTACTTGATGGACACGTTCTACTTCATGAATGATGAACGAAGTGAACGTAACCTAATTGGTCGTCGTGGAATTTTTAGGCATGAAGCCATGCTGATCCGTAGAGATACAGTGTGCAAAACTTTGAACCAATTTTTCGAGTATTCTCAGCTACGACGTTGGCTTCTGCCTGCAGTTTAATCCCGACAATACTTGGCAATATGGCCCTTCTTGTGACACCTATATCATTTTTCAATGAATTTATTAGGATTCTGCTTGACTCCTGTGAAGGCAGTAGGTTTCTCTTTACCAGTATACACCATCCGGTCGGTTTTCTTTATTTTTTCGGGCATCAAACGTTCACGAACCACATCTGGAGTCAGCTGGTCTTCACCCAGATTCTCGAACGCAGTTACCAGGGGATCATAGGGTTTAGGCAGGGTCACAAAAAGCTGCGAGACTATGTCTCCTTCCTCAAGCTTCGCACCAGTACACTTGAGTTGCCGAATGAGCTCATCAAAGATCTTTTGATGTTCCTTGATCGACGTTCCTTCCATCATCTTGAGTTTTGCCAGCTGCTTCCGAACAAGAGATTGCGAGGATACGGACGTTCTTCAATGCGGTCCAGTTTTCCTTGGCAGAATTCTTGTCGTGGATCAGATCCAAAAGGTCCTGCAGCCGTTGGTGCATTCTTGGTCATCGCATCCAATAGCTCGACAGACTTCAAGTCCTTCTCCACGTGGAACTTATAATTTTCAAATCCAGTCCCACAAAACGGAATTATTCCGTGGACAGTTTCCTTCCGTGCCCATAACCTCTTGAGAGTAAATCAACGCGGTGGTTTGGGAACGGGAACAATAATTAAACAATTCTAGATAAACATTTCAAAAGGTCATATCTGCATTGATCGATTCTCTTAATCGACTTTCTCTTTCGTCAATAACTCAGCTGCAAAACCTTTCCCTGTTGTATTTGACGTTTTGGACGCTAGATATGAACCTCCTTTATCAAACTATGTGGTAGAATTAGCGCGAAATCTGTTTGCATAGCAGTGGTTATGAAAAGAGAAAGTCTATGAAGAGTCAGTGTCTGTTTTTATCATTTACTATCACATGCAAGGAGTATCGCTTCAACCCAGTGTCGATGAATTGCGTTTGTTTTGAACATCTTCGTAGTTACGAAACGAGCAAAATGAACAAATCGACAGTGAGCATTCATAAGGGCGTATACGCGATGATCGATTCTCTTCTTCGATTTTCTCTTTCGTTAATAACTCGCTAGATTTTACGTTTGTCGGTGCGTTTGCTGTTGCTTTTGATGGCCAATGCAACCTGTTACAACTCTACATTGAATAAATTCTACAAAATTGTTTCGCTTAGCTGTAGCTATGCAAAGAGAAAATCGATGAAGAGAATCGATCATCGCGTATACGCCCTTATGAATGCTCACTGTCGAAATGAGTTTATTATACATCAACGAATACGCGTTTGTTGATATTCACCAGTGCTCGATTATCAAACCCAACATTGTCAAAATCAGAAGCAATCCTCAAAAGCAAAATAATCAACGACATTTTGGGCAAAATGATTATTTTGAATATTGTCGACCACACTGCCTAAATCATCGATATTATCATCAGATCAGCTTGAGGCAATAATTTGCCGTCGACTTATGTCTAAAAACCACGTTCTTCAGCGCTATATTTGTTTAAAATGATTTGCATTTGATCCTCAATATCATCCCGACCAAGATGAAGACGATATCAATATTTACAACAACAGAGGCGATAATGAGAATCCAGCCACGAATGAAAAAAAACAAATGTTATTTTTGATACTCAGAGGTTGCCTAGATCAAGGGAATTTGTTTATATCAAAATTGAAATTCATGCAGGTAGTTGGTCTATCTTTTAAGGTTTTCTTCATTTTCAGCAAAATTGAGTGTAGAAGAAAGGATTTTTATCAGCACTGATGAAGAGAATCGATCAAAGCAGATAGGACCATTTGAAATGTTCATCGAGAATTATTGTTATATTGGTCTGATCTAGTGGAGTGTTACAATTGGAATGGAAAATTGTATCGACTTGTTACTTGAAATCAACAGCGTTGCTAAGGACTTGTTAACAACAAATAAAGTCTTCGGTATCCTCGATTTCGATTACATCAATATGAGATATACCGAGCTGCGGTCCAATGCAAGGAAATGGACAAAGAAAAATGGGGAGCGTATTAGAAAGTAAAATGAATCATGTTGAAACAAATTGAAAAACGATGCCGACTGGGACTCGAACCATGAACGATGCGACTAACAGACCTGTGATTTCTCCACTTCTCTCTCCATGAAATACATTTTACAGAGTTGGTTGGAAATGCTAACATAAAGCTTTAGTGTGATGATTTATTAGCTAGAGAATGATCTTTAGAAGAGGGTAGGTGGATAGTTCCGTTAGAGTACGGCAGTATGAAAATTGAATAGAAGTTGAAAATGAGCGAAGGGCCATTAATGCGACAGTTTTTCAAGATAGACGCACATTTTTGCCTAACCCGTACGATGTACGCGGGGACTTGAAGTATGTCTCCAAGTCCACAGGCAAAAATGTGCGTCCCTCTTGTTGCTCATAAACTGACTGCGGCTGTGGAATAGTTCTAGCGACGTTTTCATCACTACCTAAAGCCCCACGTTGCGAGAGCATTTCCAGTCGATGGTGTGTTATAATGCAGTTCTTCTTTACCCAACTATTGTGTTGCTCCTCACGTCATGACCAACGTGATCATCTCAGAGAGAAAGCAGTAGGGTGGTTGTTGCGTGCTGTACCATCATCAGCATTGTTGACGGCTACTCCCGCCTTGAGTTGTTACATTCAAAGTGTTTTTATGTTACTTCATACGCGAAGTTAACGATGTTAACTGCCGTACTCTAACGGAACTATCCACCTATCCTCTTGCGGAGGATGATAGGAAATGCAAGTAACATTCAAAGTAATACATTGTTGGTTTGCTTGTACCGTACTTGTAGCATATTACATCTATGGTATATCGACCTTGGTGTGATAAGCACCATATCTTTAACAGACCTTGCGTTTACCATTCATCGCTGGCATTTTAGCTGCAAACGGACTTTCCGTTCTCGGGATTCAAGAGAGACGATCAAATAGAACACGATATAATCCATTACGTTGGATAGGTACAAATCACGACCAGCCGAATAGCACAAGGCTTTATTTTCCAATAAATTCTCATGGTTTTATTTGTGTAGATAGAGTTACGGGATGCAAACTAGTCCCTCAACTTGGTATATCAAGCACATACTTTTTCGGCATTCTACAAACGAAGCAATGAGATGAATGTCGTACATTTCCTGCTCTATTTTTAGGAAAATCTGATGCAATGCAATGCATTTGATCGTCTGATTTGGCGTAACTGGTAGCTCGACCAAACATGCTAACAATAACATCAGATAGGAAAATTTTTCCACTACCTGATCATGGTGTTATTAAGCGTGGTCGACCAGTTACGCCAAACCGACGATCAAATGCATTGCTTACAAAAGCAGATACGTCCCTTCTAAAAAAGTAATCGAGTTCCCAAATAACATTAAGCTTAGAACGAACGCAAGATTCACGTCTTGACGAAATAGCCATGAAAAAAGATGCCTTAGTGCTGTGGCAATCAGTGTACTTGTGATAACAAAATTGAATTATGAATATGGATGTTTTAAAATTTCCATAGCCTGTAGAAAGTCCTAAACGATCAAATACACTTCAATGCACAGAGTGTGAAAATCATTCAGCACAAACGACTTCATTCTCTGCGCAGAAAATTCCAACCGAACTTCGCAACACAAAAGTTATCAGTACAAAAGAATTACAATCAAACTTTCCCAACAATCCATTTTTCGGTTTTTTACAGTAATAGGCGGAAAATGGAATCGAAAGAAAAGCCATCTATCCGCTTTCCTTTCACTGTTAGGATTGTACTTTTCGCACACAAGAACCGAAAAGAAGCACGTTCTCATACGTGAAACTTTTCAGGACCATGTTTTCGTTATTTTACGCTCTGCCTCCCGTTTTCCGTCTGGTGTACTTTATAAGGGTAGCCAGACATGAACCGAAAACATGCCAAACAGGAAACCAAACAACAACCTGGATCCGGCTCGATGACCAAGAGGACGATGACGATTGCCACGTACGAAGAGGTACCTGTGGGTCTGTTCACAAATTACGTAACGCAAGAGGGGGATGGGAGGAGTGTAGAAAAGTGATACAATTTGTTTGGATGGTGGTTTGCCCACCATATGACATATGACTCAAAGTCGAGACAGTAAGCCAGTAGTCAACGTAAAGAGCCAAACAATGTGTCGCGCATCAGCGTCAACAAAAATGGTGAAGATCAGTAAAGTATTGTTATACTTTATGACCGTATGATAGGTAAGCAGGAAAGCAATTGCATGTATGAAATATGATAGGGTAGGCACTTTGAATGACAATGCCCATGGTTAAAGAAAGGGGGATATTTAGGATGCGTTTGATTTCATCCTTGGCTGATTTATGTTGAAAAGTTATGGGGCATACCTCCCCCTTAAAATGAAAGTGGTGTAACTAGTCTTAAGGATTGATGCTTTGTCTGACTTTAGGTCTCACAAATATTAAAAAAATGTACCTATATCTTTGTATGTCTCGATTAAGGTACTGTAGCTTATACTTTAATAATCCTATTTCTTGTGGTCTGTGTTTTCATCGAGTACAGTAATATTTAGTAGAGTTATATTAGTTACTTGGTATGGTCCTTTATATAAACTCTCTAATTTGTTTCTGTTTTCATTTTCTATCATTGCCAGATCATTAATTCTTATTTTCATTGGATTAGCTGTGACTTGTTGTTTTTCGTGTCTCTTATTTTTAATCCTGTTAACTTTACGTTTGTTTTAATTGTAGTAGTCTGTGGTTTGAATCGTTGTTCTGAATAGTATTGGTCATGATTATAAATTGGTTCAATATGTGTTGGGATTTCAGGTTATTGGGTAATGTAGCCATTTTGCCAAATACTAATTCGTAAGGGGTATATGGTATATCTGTGCATAGAGTCATGGTGTAGTAAAATGCATAATAAGGTAGTCAATCATCCCAGTCAGTATGAGACTCATTTACAAACTGCCTTTTACACGGATACGAATTTTGTTCATTTAAAACAAAAATATAAATGTTTATACTCTAAACATATGAATTATTCAAAGTAAATTTAAAGCATGTTTAAAACTAAAATATTTATGTTTGAAATAAATTCAAAATCATGTTTATTTCAACAATATAGGATTTGGGTAACTGGTTTTTAGCGTGTGATGCCTTTTTATTTCCTTCTTGTTAAATACATTCGGAAAAAGTTGCCCCAGCTTTGCTCAACTCTACAGAAAACGGCCCGAAAGTGCAAACCGAAGATGGATGTGGAAACCAGCTTGACTAGACCGGCGGAGCGCCACAGTATCAACTTCACTCCGTCGTTTCTGATGCCGATCGCTATATCACCGACACCGAACGTAGAAATAAACTGGTATAAGGACCAGTGGCAGATTTCTGAAAAAAAAACCTTGAACAATTCGTGGGTAAAACAAAGTTCCCAAAACTATCAGTATGTTATCAAACCAAAACCTCCGCAGCAGTATGAAGCCCTTACTGCGCTAACCGGAAGCAATGGCGCAACGGACTTTTGTTTCTCCGAGGCCCGCTTCTTAAGTCACAAGTATGTACTAGGATAATGATGATAGTTGAAAACCAAAAATAAAAAAAATAGAGATCATAAATATGGATTTGCTTTATGCGTTTTACTCAGAATACCTCTGGCGATTTACAAATCAGTTACAACTTGGTTTCTACGTTGCTGTTCAATTTATGCTGGAGGTGGTGGATTTGTGATATCTTGAGTAGTTATAAATTATGACTGCTGTTAAGATAGTTACATCAATAGCCAGCATAAAAGAACAGCAATCATAAAAATATATGTAGAATAATGCAAACCTTACTTTCGTAAAGGAAACTTTTATCTAGGAAACCTCATGAACCCAACCTTTGCTACTTTTAGCAAAAGTGGAATGCCAAACTCCTCGAGCATGTGTGTGTGTGTGTGTGTGTGTGTCAATAACGCAATCGTCGCTACGCAAATCTTTGAAATAACGACCAGAGATGTTTGTGCTGTTACAATTGATGCTGCGTTATATAGGCAATACATTTACTGTTTCAGTGCCAGGTTTTTACGTTTATATCAGGTTCTTGTGTTGGATGTTCCCAAGAACTCGTGACATGACTGCCGAAAGTGTTAAATCAGTCCCGAACATTTAACACTTTCGGAAGTGTCTTTGATTGATTCAACATTTTCCCTACTGAACTCAAGCTTTTCTGAAGTTATTAAATATGTTATGAGCTGAATACACGGATCCAGTGTTTCCAATTTTTTTCCGTAGTGATTTAAAACTTTTTTAAAGTACAATGCTGTTCGAAGTTATTCTGTACGTGCATTTTTTTTTCTGAAATGGTTCAGTACTTTCCAAAGTGATTGTTCGCGCGTAAAACCGACTTTTCGGACACAACATAGAATAATCACGCTTACAACATAAACACAGTTTATTTAGGCGAAAACTAAAACACTGTATTCCTAACGCGAACACTACAACGAAAATTTATTGCGGATAATCAAATGCGCTCCGACGATGTGTAAAGCGCGACGGCTTATTTAATTCTGTTGATATACTGCTCTATGTACTGCATAGCTGACCAGTGATCGAGGGAAATCAGACAGTGGTAGTGTGAGTATACTGGCACTTCGGCTCGGTGAGAGAAGTAGAGAGAAAAATGCACATGCATCGATATTTCTCCACTTATCTCGCTCGAACAGTGATCCTAAGCTTTTTTCAAGTTATGCAGTACTTTTTGAAGTGATTCTGATTTTTTCTAAAGTGATTCCAAACATTCCCAATGTAATATAATCTCAGAATAGCCAGATTTCATTTTTGGAAACGTAACTAAAGTGCACTCTCTCCAACTCGAGTTGTAGAATTATCGTGTTATAAAATAACAATCCCATACAAATTCGCTACCGAAGTAGCCATGACACTCATTTTTATCATGGTTATACAACTCGATATCGAATTAGTGGACATTGAGTTGTGGAAAGTTGACGGTACTTCATCTATGTAGCCAAAATCGAGACCTTTTACGATGTGTCACAATTGAGTGGTTTAGCGATAAGAATCAATTCTCCCTTAAGTGAATCCTGTTGAAAAACTATTTTTAAAAAAATCGTGGAGGTGAGGAGGATCTCTCGGTTTTTAACCGTATAATTGACCTAAATTTGGAGGGGGGGGGGGGGGAGGTAGCTCATCGATTCTTCCGGTTCGCCTCCTAGCATCGTGCTATAAGGTACCAGGCGATAACCAGGGTAGTTGATCGATAGCTCGATGACGTCATTTCGTTGACGTCTGCAATGGGAAATTCTCATAGCAGGCGTTGACGATGGGACGTTGTCGAGTTGTTGAATAGCAACTATCGTGGTAACTCACCGATTACCTGTCGATCTTCCAAATTTGGAAAGACGTCTGCATTGAATTGTCTCATATAATAATATTCCGCCCACTATATCACAAGAAATTGCGAGTAGCTGAGTGGAATGGAGATAAGTTAAGCATTGGGTACAGGACCAAGTCTCCCCTGGGTGGTGCCAAAAGATGAGCGCAATAGAATCATCAAGTTGCCATAAGGCACGGAATGAGACTATTGCATGGCTGGGTAGTCAAAGTCTTCCAATCGATAGTCATTTCAGGTGGATTAGAACAGGTTTAGGTGGGCGTTGGCCAGATTTGGATTTTTCAGATGTAATCCTGGATAGGATCCTGTCATTGAACGTCGCGTGAAAGTGGAACTTAATGAAGGCCTAAGTACTTTTTCGTAGTTTTTAGTTTTCGGATTTGAAAGATCGTCGGTTACAGTGGCCTGCTTACTGAGCAGAAAAAAGCGGTCCCAGGTCCTTACATATCAAAGAGATTTATGGTAAAATCGCTTGTATATCGTGTATTTTGCGAAACTCGTTGTTGTCGTTGGTTCCGGGTTTGAATGGATACACAAATTTTAAGCAACGGTATTATGTGATATGAGGGGCTCGGTGGCCTTAGAGCAACCGTTTTTGCTTACTGAGCAGTACATCATGAGTCTAATCTCAGGCCCATCCACATTCAAGATTCGTCAATCGTTTTATTTGTTAATATGACTAATATAATATATATATAATATATGAGTTATTGCCAGATCAGCTGTACTTACACAGATAACCAATAGACGATGCTTGGGACTAGCAATCATCCTCAATGTGTAAACACTGGTGATCTCTAACTAGGCAATACCAGCGCCGACCGCAGGTCAAGAAAGGAATGGATAGGAATGTGTTGAAGTGACACTCGCTTTGATGAAAGTCGAGAAATCCTCTGCACTTCCACGAGGAATCACTGGGATGTTGGATAAGTGGGTAGGATTTGCAGCAGGGTTCGTTTTGGTAAACGATAAGCTGAATTGACATCCTAACGATAGGGAGGGGTTACTGTATAAATAAATAAAAAGGAATGATCTGGAGCTGCACCAACAGCAACTGGCCTTTTCGTAGACTTTCTTCGACCCTTTAAACACAGACGTCAACATTCCTGATCCTTCTCGTCGATATATAATTAATATAATAAAATATAACAAAATACAAACAACCTCGCTTGCAGTAAGGCAATTCATTTAATCTCAAGCTATATATGAATAATTTAATTGCATGGTATGATTGAACTCAACTTTGCCTATTTAATGAATCCACAATTTAAGTAAAAAATCAATTTGCTAAATAATCGAGGTTATTTGAGCATACAGGAGTTATAAAAACAAGTATCAATGAATAATTCTTGAAATAGAAAAACTCTGCCAAGGTAAAACAATTAACATTGGCCTAATGTATGATGATATTCAATTTATTCTCTGGGTAATCCAAATTCTGCAAACCATAGATCATGTTATATTATAATAAAATAAAATTTGTATAACAATGATTTGCTAATTGATACACCTTCTGCTCCTTCAGGATCTGCAGGACAACTATTTTCTGTAAATGAAAATTATAGTTATAATGATACGATGATATTTAAATATGTGAAATAAAAATAATTTACTAGTCATGCAATATATAAAATGTAATGAATGTAAAATAAACAAGTATTACAAAATAAAAATAAGCTCGATTTTAGTTAACCTCAGTACATTTAACTGATTTCAACTTTGGATATTTTATTAGAATTGAAACAAACACTTTATTTTGGAAATTATCTAGCACATACTACATAAAAAAACTCTACACGATAACAAGGGCAACACCCTTAGCTACAATATGGAACCAGTGTTTTCAATTTCAAAAATGAACAGAGAGTAATTTTTTTTTCAATTATTGTCACTTTAACACTCGTGGGTTTTACTTCTTCTTCTTCTTCTTCTTATTCGCATTTCAAGCTTATTGCTTAGCGCATGTTAGCTTATTGCGTGCTCTCAACTTAGTGTTCTAAATGCACTTCCACAGTTATCAATTGAGAGCTTTCGATGCCAATACCAATGCATGAATTTGTATATTGTGTGGCAAGCACAATGATACTCTATGCTCAGGGAAGTCGAGAAAATTTCCAACCCGAAAGATTCCCTCGACCGGACCGGGAATCGAACCCGCCGCCTCCGGCTTGGTAATACCGTGCCTTTACTGACTAGGCTATGAGGCCCCATACGTGGGTTTTACAGAGAGTAAATTTAATCATCATATTATACTATCAAAGTCACACGCATTATCAAAGTTACCCCGTTTTACGGTAATTATAAATGCGATCCGCGTCGTCTCTTGCTTGAGAACATTTGCATTGTTACGTGTTACGCTTGGGGGAGAGGGGGTATTGGTAAATGTGTTATGTTTGATTAGAGGGGGGATTATAAAACTGTAAATTTTTGCACTACGTAATTTGTTAACAGACCCTAAGTGGACGTGGATGCCAGAATTCAGACACACATACAAAACTTCATAAGAAAGCCGTTCTGCACAAGTTCACATTCTGCCAGCATATACCCTTTCGACGTGTGTGAGTGTATGTCTCTCTTCTCTCTTTTTATGAAATTTATGCATTCGTTTTGAGGAGCATTAGTTTTCCGAAGTCAATTTGCTGCGAATTGTGTAGAGCTATTTGAAATTCAAAAACATCTCCCACCAGGGAGTCGTTTCTATTCAGAAGAAAGCAGGAAGCAAGAAGCAAAATCTCGTCAAGTACTCTGCAGCTAGGAAGGATTTTTTCCTTCTAGGCTTGGATATGATTGTTGCTCATGTATTTTTTTTTTCGGTCGTATGTGTGCCTACGGTAGGCTTTTGACGATGTTGAAAAGGACTAGCAGTGCTCGTTCAAAGATTATGATTTCAGATTGGATCCGGTACTTCGTTTGATATAGTTTGATTTGATTTATGGTTTGTGGAGTAAGCAAAAGTCATTGAGGCGAATGACGATTTTTTCATAGCACACAGTACGCAAAGGCATTGAATATTCCCAAGGAGTATTATCCCAATTACAGAGTAGGTATGCGTTTTCCATTCTTGAATGTCCTTCTTTGTTCCATATTTTCTAAAAGAGCAGCATATCGTTCGTATAAATTAGAAGTTTAGTGTTTTTGAGAATGAAGGAAATGACGTTTATGCATTAAATTAAACGAGAGCCTAAGGGGTCTCCTGAAGTGATTTGAATAGCATTAGATGCCTTTCCGTCCAATGTAGCTATTTGTTGCCGATCAGTTAGATATGATTCGAGCCATTTGAGTAGAACTACCAATTTCCATATTTATTGCGATTCGAAAAGTAGCTTAGGTATGTTAATACGATCGAGTGTCTTGTTGAAATCAGTTACGAGAGTTTCGATATGGTTGCCGTTATGCAATCAGTGAATATGTACAGCTTGAGGCGAAGTAACTGTTACTTTGAAAAATGGTTAGAAAGATTGAACGCTTGCATGATATTTTGTTATCAGTACAGGGTTTTTGATCTTATTTCCTTCCTATTTGCACAACCCATACTTAATCTCTTTTTTTCGAACTGATTTGAACCAAAAAATAGAGTGATTCTAAAATAGATGACTTCAAAATTTATTTACATTTCTAAACGAGTTGGGTTTGATAAATGGTCACAAGTTGTTGAGATATTGTTAGAAATCTAACACTGATACTTGGTTCCAAATTCGTCCTACTAGTTTCAATTCCGTCCTAACGCTTTCATATGCCATCGGTTTTCTAGGTTTTTGTTCGTTCTACGAATTAACGCAGAAAAAAAATGGATTTGCTAAGAGCGCTTCTTTGTTTTGAGAACAATCAGTGTAAATATTCATACGCTCCTATCCAGCTTTCCATGCTCGGTAATGGCGGCCTGTTTGTATGAATAAATGTATCCTTCACTTCCAGTCAGTAATTTTTACTGAGTTTTTGAATTGCGGAACTCTTCGGTAGAATTTAAAAAAATCTGTGAAAAATTTAAAGTTGAGAAAATGTGTTACGAAAGTTTCCAGACTTACTTCTGTTAACCCCATGTAATGATGAAAAATAAAATTTGTCGATTTTATCCTATCTTTACGAATAACAGTAACTTGAATTTCAACCGAGTTTTTCAGTAATCCAAAAATCCAGTAAAGAAAAACTGACTCCTGTAAAAAAATCTAAGTGTGTATACAGAAGTAGCGGACCTGCACTCCATCGAAACAGCACCGCAGCTGAGCTGCAAGTGCTATGAAATAAAAGGAACATCGACTTATTGGCGTTGACGGCGACTCTGTAGCCAGGCATGTAGCCCCCCCCCCCCCCCCGAAATTATTATCATCATGTGAAAAAAAAATCTGGCCCAAGATAATGGATATTTGTTACAGATATCCATTATCTGGATAAGGTTTTTTTCCACATTATATTAAAATAATTTCTATAGAGGGCTTCAGCCCTATAGCCCCCTCCCCCTCGTTTAAAACGTGTAACTGACTCATTAACGCCGAAATCATAGATATACTAGATATTTTTTGCCCGATAGGCCAACAATGCACTATGGGCAAAAATGGGTCCAAAATTACCCAAAATTCAATATCTCAACAGCCCGCTGAATTCCGGTCATGAAAAACAACTTTTCCGAAGGGAAATCATCCGGGGAATCGATTGCACGTGGTCCAATAGACTGGAGAGCCTTGTAGGTATGTGTTTTGGACCATTTTACCCCATTTTCCCCTACTTTTTGGAGGAAATGTTTTTTCACAGCTCTATTTTTCGTAAAACATAAGCACTTTATGCATGGTTTTAGAATACTATGCCTTTAAACAACAGTTCATGAGATATTAGGGGAATACGGGGTACACTTTATAGGGAAGTAAGGGGTAAAAGTGAACCCTCGCTAAATTTATTTTAATTCATAAAAATGTTGAACGATGCGATTGTTTGAATGACCCCAAAGGTTGCCTGCAATAATAAGATTTTTTTTTTCGAAATTTTAAGGTTATTTGGGGTTAAATAAGTTAAATAAAAATTTACTGCTATCTGTTTTAAAATAGTTTCCACTTTTTTTGTCTGTATACAGCGAAACGATATAGTAATTCTCAGAATTGTGTTTAAATTGGCAGTTTTGTTCCTTATCGCAATATATTAGACCCGTATTTTTTATTTTGCCATTAGGGTGACTATTTATATATTAGGGTGGTTCCTTTTCCCTGCCAAGGTAAATAATGAAAAAATAATCATTTGTATTTTTTTTTTTTCTAATAATCAATCATTTTTTATATTTATTTTCAGAATCAGTGGAAACAACCAGTTCTGAATCGATCATTACCACCTACAACGCACCTTTGTCGGACGAAAATGAATTCCTTATACAACTTAAGGATAAATATAAAGAAACAAGAGACAGCAATGACCGATACAGGATTTTAACCACACTTCCCAAAAGTTGGTCTACATATAGAATTATGAAAGAGTTCAATGTTTCCCAACATATGGCCAACCAAGCAAAAGCACTGCAGCAAGAGAAAGGAATAATGTCGGTGCCTGTAAAGAGGTTAAGCAGAGCTTCATTAGGAGAACCAACGATAATGCTTGTTCGTGATTTTTACAATAGTGACGATATAAGTCGTGTTTGTCCGGGGAAAAGAGATTATTTAATATCTAAAAATGATGAAGGCGAAATCTACGTACAAAGAAGATTAGTTTTGTGTAACTTGCAGGAGGCGTACTCCATCTTTAAAAATACATATCCTGATATTAAAATAGGATTTTCCATGTTCGCCAGTAACCGTCCGAAACACTGCGTTTTGGCAGGGACAAGTGGCACGCATACCGTATGCGTTTGTATATATCATCAGAACGTTAAACTTATTTTTAAAACACTACAAAGCAGACAATCACTCCCAGATGGTGTTGATTCCTATCACGATTTGTTTAAAAAAATAATTTGTCAAAATCCAAGTGAACAATGCTGGCTGCAGTGTTGCAAAAATTGTTCAGGAACGCAAATTTTGGCCACAGAACTAATGACTATTCTTAGTAACGGACATGTTGCATCAATACAATTCAAACAATGGCGTCAAGTAGAGAGATGCATTATGGACTTAGTTGAAATGGACACACAGGAATTTATTGATACTTTTTTAGAAAAATTATTCAATTTATTGCCGCATAACTTTATAGCTGAGCAACAGACACGTCAACACGTCAAAAGCAATTTGAAAGCTACAGAATGCATCATAATCTGTGATTTTTCGGAGAATTATTCTTTCGTTGTGCAGGATGCAGTTCAAGGCTTTCATTGGGCGAACGCTCAATGTACTATTCACCCTTGTGCTATTTATTTTAAAGACGAAGAATCTAACGATTTGAAGTTTACTAGTTTTATTGCAATTGCTGATTTCACTAAACATAATCATGTCGCAGTTCGTTTATTTCTTACGCATTGTCTAGCGTTCATAAAATGTAAATTGCCAAGCTTACAACAGATTTACTTTTTCTCAGATGGATCAGGAAGCCAATATAAAAATAAGATGACCGCTTTTAATTTATGCAACATGCAAAAAGATTTTGGCATTGCTGCCGAGTGGAATTTTTTCGCAACTTGTCATGGAAAGGGCCCTTGTGATGCTTTGGGAGGAGTATTAAAACGAAACGCTGCGAAAGCGAGTTTGTAAGGCCACCATATAACAACGGCCCAAGAACTTTACTCATGGGCTATTTCTAAGCCAGATTCAAAAATACACTATCAGTTTTTTTCGGAATCCGATTACAATAAAATGGAAAGAAAATTGAAAAACCGTTATATACATGTGAACCAAATTTCGGGGACACAGTCATTCCATAGTTTTAAGCCTCAAAACGAAAAGTATATTATTGTCAAACGGTATTCATTTTCAACGGAAGAAAAATGTGTGAAATTGTAATTAAAGAAAATAAATGCTTCATGTTTTACTTATTTACTTCGACCTCGTCATTATTTGTAGCATTTAAGTACTTCTCCCAGAATTTTGATACCAAAATTAATAATGTCAAACTGGGGCCTGTTTTAAAGCCACGAAGACTTCAATGGGGGAGGGGAGTCCAGCCACAGTATACGCTCGGTAAAAATATTTTAAAATTTTAGTAAAGTATACGAGGGGGGAGGTAGGATCTGCAATGTTTAAAACTTGGTCTACGTGGTTTATGGACAGCCTCCAGGCTGAACTGAATGTTGCACCCAGCTTGTAAGTTACTCATAGATTTCATTAGTCACAGCTGCTGTGACTCGATTTAGACGCATTGTGAACTACCTTGCGTCTTCATCGTTTCCATGCACGTGTGGTGCATATATTGCGGAACAATAATTTTTTATTTTGTATCTCCAAAACTGCTTCTCCAACATCGCTAATTTTTTGATATGTTATGTAAAATTAAATGATCTTTCAATTAAAAATACTAAAATAAGAAGTTGTTGAAGACCCTCGCAGTGAAAATCAAGAAAAAGCATTTGCAACATATTTTTTTCCTACAAAATCAAATATCTCTGAGTGTTTCATAATTTTTCTTAAAACTACATTAAAACATCTTATATTTGAAGGGTCAATCGTAAAAATCGGTCAAGAGGTTCAGAAGTTATAAATTTTTGAAAAAAGACATTTTTGAAAAAAGACATTTTTGAAAAAAAATGATTTTTTGGACCACCCTAACACGGAAATGGTCACCCTAATGGCGCAATAAAAAAATACGAGTCTAATATTTTTTGATAAGGAAGAACTATACCAATTTTCATGAAATTCTGAGACCCACTATAACTTTTTTCTATGGAATTGCTGTATTAGAATAGCGAGCTAGAACAACTTTTAAGGAAGGTACAAATCGGTTTTTTCATCTCTCTTTACCAAACTCCCCCTTTGGAGAGGGATGGTGAGGGGTGAGAGAGATGAAAAAACCGATTTGTACCTTCCTTAAAAGTTGTTCTAGCTCGCTATTCTAATATCTATATGCAATCTTCACACTGCCGTACTCTAACGGAACTATCAACTCTATGCTTTCATCTACTCCATCTATCGTATAAAAATTACCACTACAGTCTGTTATTTGAAATTAGCATCTTCAACTATGTAAATCGTTGACTTCACGTAGAAGTAATACTAAAACATATAGTCAAAGTAGGTTAATTCTGCTAAATGCTTCACTATTTTGGCAGATGAAACCATGGATGTTTCTGGATTAGAACAGCTATCACTATGTGTGAGATACGTGCATGCGGCTAAGTCATCACCTGTCATTCGGGAGGACTTTTTGGGATTTGTGAGCATTGGGGATCAATCGTCGGAAAATTTAGCATCGACTATTTTGCATCGCTGTTCCAATTTGGGACTAGATATGACCAAGTGCGTAGGGCAGGGATATGATGGAGCTGCAAATATGTCCGGTCATTTGAGTGGAGTACAAACGCGAATCAGAAACCAGTATCCTATGGCTAGATATGTGCATTGCGCCAGTCATAGGCTTAATCTTGCTCTTTCAAATTCGTTGAATATCCCACAAATCAGGAACTGCTTAGGCACTATTTCAAGGCAAGTCTTACAGGAAACAATATCGACACGTATGCCTGACACAAAAAAGCGACGATTAATTCGGCTTTGTGAAACACGATTCATCGAACGGCATGAAAGCGTGATAAATTTCCTTGAGCATTTTGAATGAATTTGTGAAAGCCTAGAGATTATTGCAGAGAAAAGCTGGAAAATTTCAGCAACTTCTTCCATTTATTTGGCAGCTATGGACAAATCAGGATTTTTGATTTCATTAATTGTTTGTGAATCCTTGCTAAGTATTACACTACCACTTTCAATAGTATTACAATCTAAATCTGTGGACCTCATATCGGCTCTTAATCATGCGAGTAGTAAGTACAGGTTTTCAAGGAGAGACGAGCTGACGCTGAATCAAAATTTGCTGAAATTTTCAATGCAGCATCAAAGCTGCATACGTCTATTTTCGATAGCGCAATTACGATTCCACGTGCATGCAAACTAACAATATGCGCAAACCAACCAGCAGAAACACCAGAGGAATACTATCGAAGAGCGATTTTCATTCCATGTCTCGATGGATTGATCCAAAACATGATGGAACGTTTCACACAAAATTGTGACATCCTTCCGGTGTTCCAATTATTGTTGCCTGGTTTTACAAATGTTGGAGAGTCATCCCAACTTGACAAACTTACCTGTTATTTCGGTGATTTTACCAGCGTGGTTTCATTGATATATGATTTTTTCATAAATATGAATCCTCAGTAGACGTGTTTTTTATCAAAGGCAAGTGTCACTCGAACCATAACAGCAATTTATAAAATAACGAACATTTTGAATGGCTCGAGTGACACTTGCCTTTGATAAAAAACACGTCTACTGAGGATTCATATTTATGAAAAAATCATATATCAATGAAACAGTCATCGGTCGTCATTGAAAAGCAATGCAACTATGTTCTGTCAATCTAATTGACTTTTATTGGTTCTGTTGTCTTGTGAATTTTAGCTAAACGGCCTCTTTTCTGATTTTTATCTCTCAATCTATGAAATATACACGAAAACTATGTTGGAACGAAACTTCTAGAACAATATGAGGAACATTATGCCGTACACTACACATTTTTATATCATATGGGTGGAAAATTCGTAGAACAAATACTTTAAAATTCTTCACATTTTAAGATATCTTCGAGCATGAAACTAAGTCAAACTTCAATAAAATCACTTCGAATAGTCAACCTTTGGTTACAAAGTTGATACATGACAAATTAAATTTTGCTATGAAAGTTGTTACAGCAGTTTTCGTTATTTCAGTCTCGAGATACAAATATTGTAAGCCGTAAATTACCTTAAAAACATAAAATTAACTTGAAGCACCTCTAAATCATCATCGATTTTGCTGAAAATTTGCACAAAAGTTAAAATTAACATGACGAACAGTAATCACGGTTGACCCGTTACATTCCGAACATTTCGTTTAAAATGAACAGGTCTAATATGTATCGTGAATCTGTATCATTCGACGTTCAGTAATGCGCACATTTTATTAAGCTTCGGAGTTTTTATGTCATAAAATTAGCCCCCCCCCCCCCCCGAAACCAAATCCTGGCTACGGGCCTGTCTGTAGCTCTTTACTCCTATGGTTAAATCCGTAAGAAAACGTCAGACTGTGCGTGAAACATGACGGAATTCGTACTATCCTTTCACTCCACCGAAAAATCCCATAAGAAACGGTCAATCTTTTCTAGAAGAGACAATTTTTCGACGGTGCCGTCAACGCCAATTATAACTACCTACTTCTCTCTCTTTCTTTCATCATCACCTTCCCGTGGGTCCCTTCGCATTGCTCAACTTTGGGCAATGAGAAGGCGGATTCACTTGCGAGGGAAGGCGACATTTATGATCGACAAATCGCCTATAGCCAATTTTTCTCTATTTATCGTCAGCAGTCACCATAAAGCCTACCCAGTTACTACGTAAGGCACAAATCTAGGGAACTGCATGGAGAATGTTTTGTACAACAACTAAATTAACAGTAATGAAAATTTTCAACTTAAAAACACTAAAATGTATGAAATTTCACCAGTTATTTTTGGTACTTTCAACATACTTTTCAATTTTAATGTATGATAATTAACTTTAAACGAGTTCTTTTCAAAAGAGAATTGATAGCTAAGACTTTAATCTTTCATTTGGTATGATGAAATCAGAAAACCACATTAAGGTTAAAAAAAATATAGCTAACCAAAGTTGGCAATAAAAGAAAACATAACATGTTGATTAACTCACTTAGCAGTCATTTCCGACCCTATGTTTCATGCGGATTTTTTCATAACTTTAGGAGCCCTATCTACCCTGAAAATATATCAGCAATTCCATAGAAAAAAGTTATAGTGGGTCTCAGAATTTCATGAAAATTGGTATAGTTCTTCCTTATCAAAAAATATTAGACTCGTATTTTTCTATTGCGCCATTAGGGTGACCATTTCCGTGTTAGGGTGGTCCAAAAAATCATTTTTTTTTTCAAAAATGTCTTTTTTCAAAAATTTATAACTTCTGAACCTCGAACGATTTCTAACTGATCATTTGTTTCATAACATTCGTTGTTTTATGTGAAGCATTATATCGTACCTACGAGTGAGTGATATACCTACGAGTCTAAGCTGTAACTCATAGGTATATCACCTGTTCGTAAGCAATGACGTCACTTCAAACAGCTGTTTCAGGTAAATAGATGAATATTGCGAATAAATACAAACACCACCAAACATTTCCAAATGTCACTAACACCGCGAAGCCTATTGGGCTGGAGCTTATGTAAAAGTCATTGCCTACGAACGAGTGATATACCTATGAGGTACAGCTTGGACTCTTAGGTACTGATGCAACATGCAAAAAAATTTTGGCATTGCTGCCGTGTGGCATTTTTTCGCAACTTGTCATGGAAAAGGCCCTATGGGAGGAGTATTGAAACGAAACGCTTTAAAATTTGAGTATACGAAGGGAAAGGTAGGATCTGCAATGTTTAAAAATTGGTCTACGTGGTTTATGGACAGCCTCCAGGCTGAACTGAATGTTGCACCCAGCTTGTAAGTTACTCATAGATTTCATTAGTCACAGCTGCTGTGACTCGATGGAGACGCATTGTGAACTACCTTGCGTCTTCATCGTTTCCATGCACGTGTGGTGCATATATTGCGGAACAATAATTTTTTATTTAAAAAAAATTGAATCTCCAAAACTGCTTCTCCGACATCGCAAATTCTTTGATATGTTATGTAAAATTAAATGATCTTTCAATTAAAAATACTAAAATACTTGTTGAAGACCCTCGCAGTGAAAATCAAGAAAAAGCATTTGTAACATATTTTTTTCCTACAAAATCAAATATCTCTGAGTGTTTCATAATTTTTCATAAAACAACATTAAAACATCTTTCATTTGAAGGGTCAATTGTAAAAATCGGTCAAGAGGTTCAGAAGTTATAAATTTTTGAAAAAAGACATTTTTGAAAAAAAAATGATTTTTTAGACCACCCTAACACGGAAATGGTCACCCTAATGGCGCAATAAAAAAATATGAGTCTAATATTTTTTTGATAAGGAAGAACTATACCAATTTTCATGAAATTCTGAGACCCACTATAACTTTTTTCTATGGAATTGCTGATATAAAACCCGGAACCACGATAAACTCTCTCTCTAAAATATAGCTTTATCGGAGTTGAAGAAGGATAATGATATATTGATTGCGTGCTTTGTTGCAATACACATACACTTTTGAGGACATAGCTTGATCGGAATCGAGAAAGTCATATAAAAAAATCTCATTAACACATGTATATATATATCATCTTCGGCTCTACTTCATCATGCAACTTACCAGTTCGCATCGTGCGCCCTATGTTTTTATCGACACAGCACGTTAAACGACTTCCATAATACGATAAGGACGATACAAAGCATTGAAGGACGAGAAGAACGGAATACCTACACTCAAAGATAAATTAAATCTAAAAAGCTTAAAAAGTATGCAGATTCTCGCTTCACATTATTGAGTCCAAGCCATGATTACTTCGGCAGTAGTCATGCATGATTAAATTTGAAATAATCTTTCCAGCATTAAATTTTATTATTTCTAAATATTAATATATAATCAAAAAAAAAAATTAAAATTCAATCAAAATTATTAAAATAGAAACAAAAGTGATTAAAATTTATTCAAAAAAGATAATTTTCAATCTTATCAACCATGATTAAACTGGGTTTAATATCAGATGATTATTTTTAAGAAAGAGAGTATTAATTTTAAATGATTCGATATGATTAAACTGAGTTTGATGTCAAATTGACTAAATTTCAAGCAAAATGGGAATAGTTTAATTTATCAGTGTACCACAGAAGTGGAACTTCGGATCAGAAAGTGGCTGCACTTGTCATTTGTGAACACTAGCGCACCTAGCGGTAGAAGGCATTTTCTAACTGCAGTTAAGAAAGGCAGCATGCTATGATAGTGTGAGTGCACATAGAAAGCCCGCCTGGAACGCTACCACAACACATCGCTTGTTGAGCAGAAAAACGAACCACTTTTGGTTCACCGATTTGTTTGCACTTCCCCTTCCGTTCTGTGAGTGTACGTTTCGTAATGGGCGTTAAAAGAATGTGTGTTTGAAACAGCGTCGCCAACCTTCCAGATTTAGGGGTCGTCCATTGATTATGTCACACATTTAGGGGGAGGGGGAGTTTTGAAAACTGTGACGAGCCATACAAAAAAAAATAAGGTTCTTATAAAAAATGTGACAAAGGGGGAAGGGGGGGTTGAAAATGGGCCAAATTTGCGTGACATAATTAATGGACCATCTCTTATATGGAATCTTCCATATTTTTATGAATTATCCAGACATCCAGTCAATCTCATGATTCGTGCAGATTCTTCCAGAGTTCTCAATTCCCGTTGGTTCACAATCTTAAAAAAAGGAGGCATCAATATTATTGCTCGGGAAATCATTCAGATGATTGATCAAACATTTAGAGAGCTGATCAAGGGGTATTCAACTTTGCACAACTTAATGTGTGCCGAGATATTTGGCAGTGCCGATAGCTAGGCCGAAGTGTATCAATCAAGGGGTGTCAATATCCCATGTGTTTGGCAACCCTGAAGTTAGACTTTTGTGATTGTGTTTACATTTTTAATTTCTCTGATTCATGGCCATGATTCATGACACACAGTAAGCTTCATTCTCATTAGAAACGAGAGCGGAGTGGGCGATGGGAGATGAACTGGAAGCAATCCAACCCGTCCACAAGAAACGTGTGCAGATACCAAGGTGTAGCCTGATCGGTGGACATAATTTTCAGCTGCTGCCAGTAAAATGCTCCCAGACAAAATCAAACCCGGGACTCGAACGGGTGAAAGTTCAATCCCACCCTTGAAACAGTTCTGATCGACTCAGAAGTACGTGACCTCGAAGAAATCACCCAAGCCTATCGTATCGCTGATTATGATGGCCGTTATTACGAGTGTCACTTCACGGTGAAAATAAGTGAAGTGTCCACTTGTCACTCACGGTGAAGTGTTTGCCGTGTAAATCAAATGAGAATCACTTCACCGTGAGTTGATAAGTTTTCACTACACCGTTAAGTGACATCGGTAACAAGGGCTGACGTCTCCTACCACCACCCAATTACATACGTTCAAGCCTACCAAGTTCACGATCCTTTGCAGTTGTGATACCTTCCACAATGTACCACCAATCAAAATCAATGGCCAATGTACCACCAGTGAAAACCATCAAATGTCCCTCCACTTCATACCTATCATAGTTCGGAAATGGTGAGCGATCCAGTTAAGCTTCACATCTGCAGTTCACCAGTACCCTGTGGTTGTTGTTGTTCATCTGCATGCCCTTGAGATCTTGCTGAACAGCAAATTACTTAGTGCCGTCATGCTGGACCTACTGACACCACCGAAACCTCCTCTGCCGCGATTAAAACTGTTGAGAATGAGCCTTATAATTGACTGATTGGTAGGTCACCCATCGCACCGGGTCCTTTTGAGACGAACTCGTGCAACAGAAGAGCGCAGATTGGATCGTTGATGATGGGGTGTACTCACGGAATAGAATGTAGTTGAATTTCTGATTGCATTGATTTCTTCCTCTAAATCCTTAACTGTTTCGCTAAGGCAATCGTACATCGGTCCAGATCCGATTGGATATTTACGGTTAATAGGTATCGGCATCCCTATAAAGTCCTGTAGATTTCCCATCAAAGTCTATACCAATTGAAACCAATGACTGGTAAGGATACCCGAGGAAAACTCAGGGGAAAACACGAAAATTTTCATCCCGTTAGACACTTGGAAATACCGGGACCCAAACCATGCCCAAATACAAAACCCATCACCCACGCCCCCTACGATGTGTTTTTTTTTTCTATATCGTTCGTTTTACATAACAAACTTGTAAATCAAAACAAAAATCCTCTTTAGCTGGCACAATATCGTCGTCCTTAAGAGGATTTTTGTCCATTCAGTTCGTCGATCGAATTCCGCACCTTACTGACCTTATAGGCATTTGACCAACCATTGCTGCAGGGAAACCACTTTGGCCGTCTTGACTGTCGTATCGACCCTCTCGACTGACCATGGTGTGGGAGAACTCTGTTGGCGTCAGGTTCTAATAGAAGCTATTCTGGACGAAACCGCAAGCCACTGTGATTTTCGCTACGAATCAGATGAGATAAACTTAGTTTTGTTGGTTTTGAAGAGATAAGAGATTCATGGTGGAGATAATACTCATAGAATTTTTCTTTGGAATTTTTGAAAAAGTGGCAAGGCACGATCCTCGAACCCAATGTGAAGCCCAATGGAATAAACAAAGAATTCAACCTTAGCAACGATTAGCAAAACGTCAACACTCGACAGTGATGCCGTTTTATATTGTATTGTTGGTATCCTACGTGTCAACCTGTGTCCTAAAGTGCCGAATAGTGATCCATGCTGTGTTTCGGCACACTGTGCAGAGTTGATTACCCCTTGGAGCTGATATATCTTATCCACAGACAAACAGATGCAACTCTTTCTCCTCAATCGCCGTTTACGCAGTTAATGTTGAATTTAGATATTATTAGCATACAGGTAACTCTAAGACCACTGGGTCCCGAAGAAAATCATTATTATTTTTGGCTCACTCAGTACCAGAACAACGGTCCCAAGCAGTCCCAAGCTATTTCACTCACCCCTGCATGTTCTGCATGAATCCACACACCCCTGATGTTATCTGTCAAACTTTCATAGCGAATCAAAACAAACATAGTGTAGTAATAGAATTTCAACTAGAATAGGGTACGTTAATCGTTTGCTTGGGACCAATAGGCTACTAAAGTGGTGAGCCAATTTAAAATCGTTAGTTTCGTATTGATTGTTGTTATTAGTTTCGCTGGCATCGGGTCACTTTGACGTTTCTATACATTCTATCGAATTAACTTGCAACATTGTTTGAGACATTGGCAAGCCAGCTTTTTTTCCGCAAAAAAGCTTGCGTCTTGTCGATAGTGAGTTCCATGACGGTATTTTATTGAACATTAGTTTAACGAGTTTCGTCTGTTTGTTTGTATTTTAACTTTTGAATTATTTTCTGGATGTACCAAGCAATGCGGTAAAGTAAAAAAAAAAAGTTATTGATGAGTATTTGTTACTCTCAAATGAATTACTACTGATTTCTGTACTTGTAATTACTCATAAATGGGTAAAATTTAACTCATTTATTGGGGGGTCCCAATTGTAGCCATTATTGGGTATTTTGCGGTAACCGTGTAGGCGCCTAAAACAATCTATCCATCTAGTGTTTGGCTAGTTGTTCGTGATTCACGAATCGGTATTCTGTTGGCGATTCTTTATGGGAATGGTCGCAATTTTCATTAGCATATAGAACACCAATCTCTTAAAAAATCTCTATCCCAGTAGACCATTCCCAGGCCAAATATAAAACAAACAAATGGATATCAGACTTGACCTTCTCCGAGTAGCATGAAACTTTGCATAACTAAGATCAATCTTTCACATTTTTGCTTAAATTAGGACATTTTGAATCTTAGAAAAAAAAAAAAACTTTAAATGGCATAGGAGAAATGGCAAGGGGTAGGTCACTCCACACACCAATCTTGGTTCAACGTTTTTCTCAGAGTGCCGCAAGTGTGCCGATGGTGCCGGTCATAGAGCAAGCTGCGATTGTTTGTAAAATACCCATCCCGGCAATTCGGTATTTCTGAAACCTTGAATGTTTTGGTTTGAAATCGCAAGGTTTAATCGGATTGAGGATGACGCGGGAAGTGACGGGTATGCGAAATTTTGGTAGCCTTTCGTGATGTGAAAAGCAACGGTCTATCAGCGACCAGAAAGAATTGGAACCGGTGGGGGACATTTTTGGAGACCGGATATAGAGGATGATGAATATGACTTAAGTAGTTTGTTTTGTGTGAGTTGCAGCATTATTTGAATTTAGGGTACTAATGGGGTCTGATAAGCTGTCTCTTTCTCTTAGCCCTGCATTTCGTATTTAGTTTTATAAGTGAACCGAGAAAAGAACTGCTGGTCTGAGCTCCTCTGGTATATTCAATTCAAGAGCCACATGTGAAAAGGGCATACAAGCTTTTTGTAAACAAACCTTTGTAGGCCCTCTTCTCGCCAACCGAGGGTCGCTCACGCAAACTAACAACATCATCGGGAAGGGGAAGCCTTCCCCTATCCGGCGATGTTGATGGTTTGCGTTGGTGTCATATGGGTGGCGAGAAAAGCGCATAAGAATGTTTGTTTACAAAAAGCTTCCCAAGTAGCACACATCTGTCTCAGAATGTTGCCGAAACTTGATAGTGACTAAAATTAGTCCTATCGCAGCTACCTCAAACGGTTTGTGATAAGTGTGCTACTAGGGTTGTATGCCCTTTTAACATGTTGTGCTTGAATTATAGGATGTTCCTGATTATACAGTCAAACAGTAGTAACAGTAAAAGTAGTCCAGCAGTGCTCTCATTTTATTTACAACAACCCAATGCCTACGAGATTGTGTCCAAGCTGTGCCGAATCTAATTTCGGCAGAATGTGCTGAGTGACTTACCCCTTGGGAAATGGATGTAATTTCGGCGTAAATGTCCCTAATTTGGGCCCATACATAAATGCAGCAATCGCCAAAATTTTCAATAGCTGCCAAAAATATCCATTAGTACCGTCCCAATGAAGCATTCATCTAGATAAAATTGATTAATATTAGATTTTTAGCGATGGGCCCAATCTTAGATCCATAGGCCAACATTAGAGAGATTTCTCCTATTAGAGATCTTTCAACAAATCATCACTCAAGAACGTCAGATGCCATCGCAAAATCTGTCTGAGACAAGCTTGTGATTCTGATTGTGTAGTATAGAAGGGGGTCAAGGGCCAGGTCTCCGATACTTTTATGCACCTTACATGCTATAACAGTAGACAGGGGGTGGCATCACAGCATCTTTACCAGCAGGTTAAATAAGTTCTGTGTAATCCACGAATGTAAAACAGGGCGAGCCATAGTAACGTCACCGGTAGGGTAACGTAACGGCAAGACCCCATCTTAAGATTAATGTATTAGCTGCCATAAGGGAAGAGACAAGGGAGGGGGGTTTGTGTCGATTCATAGATAGCTGTAACTTAAGGTGGTTAATTCGAGTATAAGTAAAATATAGGTAAAATTAGTAAGAAACTACCTGATTGTTTATGATGCCTGATTTTACCGTGATGTCGTTGTTGGCGCTCTTGATGACGCCGCCCTCTATAGGTCTGACGATGAGTCCGATGAAAATCCTAGCATGGCCTTTATTTCCTCATCAAGGAATCCCTCGAATTTCGTTGGGTAAAGTTCATCGCTGCTGCTATCGTCTGATACTGTTCCATCGCACAATTATTTAATTTTGGATTGTAGTCAAATTCCAACAAACTTTTGGTCCGATACATGGCTACAGTGGCATCACTAGTGTGCATCTTTCAAAATGTAAAGATACAGACAAGCCCTGGGACCTGGTTGCAGTTAAGCAATCCTCAAGGCTATGCCATTCCCAGGGCAAATCTGTCGGAGAAAAACTTGTATGGAAAACAATTCATTTTCATGAAAAATATACACTGTAGAAAATTAAAATTAAAATTGGGAAAAAAAAGAGTTTAAAACATATACAACAAAAAATTACCATCTTCAATATTTTATCCAATAATTTTCGTTAAAATGCTTATAAAAATGCTACATTCTGTGACATTTTCAAGCAAGAAAATTTATATTTATAAATAATCCATACACAAAAACTTAAACCAAACATTTTAATAGCAAAATTTTGCACAAAAAACGCTTTTCTTAAAATAGTGTTATGTGCAGAATTTTCCCAAAAATTGTTCATTTAAAAAGTTCAAAAAATTGTCCAAAATTTGTTGTTCAAGGATTTTTGTTGATTTTTAAGGGTCCAAGTTGAGTTTTTCACATAATTTAGAATTTTGTTTAAGCCTTTTAATGAAATATATTCAAAATATGTTGAAGCGGGTCATTTTCTGTTATTTATGTATTATGTATTAGTTTGATTATTTTTTTCAAAAAAATACTTGAATTCTTTTACTGTGTTTATTTTTTCCTGAATAGGAATTATTTTTTCATACACTTTCTACTCAGAGGCCTTTTCGAATGGAAATGACATTGTTGAGTTGTGGTTTGTTGACGAATCTCGAATAAACCATTTTGATATGTTTTGTAAGATAATGAAAAAATAAAGAAATGTAAATGATTGATCATAGCAAACAATTATGCATACTTTCATGCAAATCGGTGAAGGTTGCATCAGATTGATTTGTCATTTGATGTGGAACTGCTCAGTAGCCACGAAATTAATTTTTACTATGATTCTATAACTTTAGATCATCCCCTCGATCTGAATTTCTTTAAAGTTCGAAGATTCTAAATGAATTTCTCAGAACAATTTCTTACTTGTCAAACTTTGACCTAGTTATCCAATAGGTTCAATGGCGTACCTAGTGAACTTCAAACAGTTTTAATGGTTCTGAAACTATGAAAATTAAATAAAAATCTAAGATCTTAAAATCATTCGGGATCTCGACCTTGACATTTCTGGAGATGCAAACATTTGTAGAAATTAATAAATACAAAATTAACTAGATTATCAAACTATAAAATGCGAACGTCACCTCTTTTTATACCCCCTCTGTAAACGCCAATGAATTGATCGACAATGGAATGAATTTCGGGAAAAAAAATTCTGAGCAGAAACTCTTTGAATTTGTCCCTTTGGCTTGTCACTCTTGGCGCCACCTCTTCACTACGTCCCTGTATGGAAGAATGGTTAATCATATCGAATTATCGTGCAGCTATATAATTAACTGCACAACATTTGTGACACAAATCAAGAGGAATATTGCATCAGGTCCTAAGTAACATTGATCGATGTAAACGAAGTGAAGTGACCAGTTGTCACTCACGGTGAAGTGATTGCCGTGTAAATCAAAGTCGATGAAGAGTCAGAAAGTCGACGAAGAGAGTCTGTCAATGTTACTTAGGACCTAATCAAATATATTACATTAACAATATAATTCACTCTTTCGCTTAGCTGGCGTTCCAAATTTTTGCGATGAAAGCACCTCTGTGGCCAAAAAGGCTACCAATGTATTTGTTTATCGTCACGAGGGGTAAACCAAATGAAAATTTGTTTAATATTTCAAATGAATGTATTTCATCATATTATTTTATTTGATGACAACAGTGACATGTCAGACAAATGTTAAAGTAATATACACAATGTAATTAATGAAAATAATGTGACTCTTACTTTTGTAATAAGTGCTATATTCGCACCCCTCGACTGTAATTGAATGATTGTTGCTGACCTTTTTCAACGCTAGATGGTGAGTGAAGCGATATTTTGCGGGTCGCCATTGCAATATTTGGAAAAGGCATGAATGGATCATATTGTTAATATGATATATTTGACCTAATGCAATGTTCAGCTTGAAAAGTTACAAAGCTCGGTAGTGTTTGTACTACGGTTCTTTTCAATCAAAGTTAAAAAATCAGGGGAAAATTAAAATTTTTATTTTTGTTTAAGTCTTCTCATTCATGTAAAAGATGGATTCCGTCAAGTGTTGAATTAGTTATTTGTATGTGTGTACATGAGGCTGACGTCCAATTATGAGCAGTTAAGCTATTCGTTGGGAATCAGTTGTCTGTTAGTTGGTCGGTGTGTAATTGAGTTTATCGATAAAATAACCATGATAAATTAAACAAATAAAAGTTCGACTTAGTACATCAATCCTGCTTCCACAGCACAGATCAACACTCTTATTGTGCGCTATTTTTTGCTTTCATTCTCCATTGCATCTCCGTAAGATAACATCATCGCAATGTTTCAACACAACCACTAAATAACCAGCCAACAAAACATAACTTCAACCCACTTTCCTCCTCGGGGAAGCCAAACAACCACACTCTGCCAACAATAATGGCGTCAGAGAATCAATTTTCCACTCCATAAATTCAAACTCGACCGACGAAAAGCACACCGCAGCTACCCCACCAGCGACGTTGGTTGTTCGCTGATAACCGAAAACCAGCAACTTTCTTCATCATTCCTCGCCGCCTGCCACAGTGCGTTTAGGCACCAAAGTGGGGACATCTCCTGAGAAATCAATTTAATATTTTCATCGAATCTATTAAGCGGGAAAATAGTCTTCCAATAGAAGCAGCTTTATGAGCAGAGCTGTGTTCGCAAACATGTTCAACTAAAGTACCTCCCCACTGCACAGTGGGAAATCGACGGACAAATGTCAAAAATGGGAAATTCTCATTCTATATTTTTTTTTTCTAATATCTTATACTATTGAAGAGGTCATTTGTTGGAGCTCTCCTGGTGGCTTGAATTTTGGAAGTACCTTGGAAAATAGTATAGAACAAATCTGTTTCATTTAATGGTGTCTAATCTTACCAAACTCCAACACTTTGACCAGGGTTGACACTAGTCGTAAAAGTTAGATTAAAATGTAAGCTTTTGAATGAGCATAATCTGCTCTAATGCAGACTTGCTCAAGGTTTTGAGATTTTAAAAAGAAAGGAATTTTTTGCACATGTAATTTTGAGCTGCACAAACCCAAATATCAACAAATCAATTGACCCCTTCTTTGCACCTTATTCAAACATAATTCATCGGCCTTTTCCTGTTATTATGCTAGATTTTCTCTTAATGCGAACTAGATCTACAGCTGAGCGTAGCTTCAAACAAGGGCGTAGCCAGGTTTCGAGCTAGGGAGGGGCGAAAAAAAAATTACCATGGAAAATTTGGCCGAATGCCATTTCACCGAACGCCATTTCCTCGAAAGCCTTTGTGTTGCCGAGTTTAGGGGGGGGGGGCAGTCGCCCCCCCCCCTGCCCCTATCTGGCTACGCCTATGGCTTCAAAACCTAATAATTATTATTGAATTTGACTAAAAAATGATTAACAATACACCTTTTTCAGTCAATACTAAAGAGGGTCTAGGATAAGAGAAAAGCGGATTCAAAAACAATCTCCCTTGGCAATCTATGCCTAATTGGTCTCTAACAACACTGCCAATGCAATCAAGATAGGTTCTGCTTGATCTGTTCTGGTTTGACAGTCCGTTTGGCTCAAATCCAGCCAGTCCGCTCCTCACTTATCCTAGACCCTTTCTAGTCTGGACTATTCTCGATGCTAGTCAACAGAGGTAATACTGTTCAAAGATTTTTTGCGAATCCTGAGACTAGTTCCGAAATCACCGGAATGAAATTTGAAATAGTCAAGATTCTTATAGTGCGGTTAATAGGGACCTCACTATAGGAACCGGCATTGACGAATACACGTAGCATATGGGATTAGAGCTAATTGGGGACAAACGCCTATTGTAGGGTAATTTGAAGAGATAACTTCCTGGTGTTTTCTGAAAAGTTATTAAACAGAAAAATTTCCATCTTTTGGGAACATTTAGCATCCGGAAATTCACAAGTCTGATCCTCCGGAAGACCCGGACAATCCGTAAAAGTGGTCAATTCATGGAACTAATCCTAGAGCTCCGCCGTTTTTTCGAAATCGCTCATAGACGTCTTATCAGAACTAATTTGGAGTTGTGACTTGAATATGAATCAGAATGAATTCGAAGTTGTGACTGGAATATGGACACTGGAGACCACGGGATGGTTCACCGAAAGATCTGGAACATCGGTGAAAGTGTTCAATTCATGAAATGAGCTCCGCATTTTTTTTATCCAAACTACGCGTTGGCGTCTAATCAATGCATTTGGAGTCTATGAGTGGTTTCGAAAAAAAAAACCGTCGAGTTCTAGAATCGGTTAAATTAATTGACCACTTTTGTGGATGTTCCACATCTTTTAGTGTACCATTTCATAGCCCCCAGGGTTCATTTTCTGGTCACAAATCTTAATTTTTTGTGATAAAACGTCTTAGTGGTTTCGAAAAAAAAAACCGCTTTTACGGATGTTCAGGATCTTCCGAAGGACCAACCATCCCGTGATCCCCAGCATCCATTTTCTGGTCACAACTCCTAATTCAGACGTCTATGAGTGGTTTTGAAAAAAACCATGGAGCTCTAGGTTCCATTTCAATTATGGACCAGTTTTTCGGATGTTCTGGGTCTTTTAGTGGACCATCACGTAGACCCCAGCGTCCATTTACTGGTCACAAATCTTAATTCATTGTGTTAAGACGTCTATGAGTGGTTTCGAAAAAAAAAACGCAGAGCTCTAGAATCAGTTTCGTGAATTTACCAGTTTAACGGATGTTTCGGATCATCTGGAGGACCATCAAATAGCCCCCAGGGTCCATTTTCTGGTCACAAATCTTAATTCATTGTAATAAGACGTCTATGAGTGGTTTCGAGAAGAAAAAACCGTGGAGCTCTAGAATCTGTTTCGTGAGTTGACGACTTTTACGGATGTTCCGGATCTTCCAGAGGACCATCGCATAGTCCCCAGAGTCCATATTCCATTAAAAACTCTGAATTCATTCTGATTAGACTCCTAAAAGTGGTTTAGACAAATCCACGGAGTTCTAGGATCGGTTTCATGAATTGACCACTTGCACGGATGTTCCGGATCTTCCACAGGACCAGTCTTGTGACTTACCGGAAACTGACTATTCCCAAAAGGTGACCAACTATCTGCTTAACAACTTCTCCAAAGACATCAGGAAGTTATCTCTTCAAATTGCCGTACAATCGGTTTTTGGTCCCAATTAGCTCAAATCCCATAAACTACGTGCATTCGTTGATGCCGGATCGACCGTACTCTAGGAATCCAGTGGCAACCGTACTATAGGAATCCGGCAAGAACGAACCCATACTATAAGAATCTTGACTGTAAATGTTGGCCGAACGCCGACAGCATGTTGGCCACGTTGGATTGCTGTTTGCCTGTGTTGAAAGAGCTAATTCTTCGGAGCCGATCGATTGCCATGGGGATGTATCTCGTTGGTTGTATGACTCCGGAGGCGTCTACGGGCCACTTTGGAAGAGGTTTTATTAATTACGAGACATGAAAAGTCCTCCGGTACCATAGGTCGATTGATTGGCAATGGATTGACCTGGTGCAGTCGAGATATGTCAACCAGTTTCTCCGCAACGTCCGGAGTTCTACCAGCATATGCTGGTTTTTGTACGTGACGATTCTTGCTGCTGAGGAAGATATAGAACTGCTGACTGAGACATTTTTATTTTATTTTCACAGCAAAAATCAAAAAAGGGAAATACTTACGTTTACTTTTGTTGTTGGTGGGCTACCAGACTCTGAAAATGCTGAAAATAAATGGAAAATTATAATTATAAGTTATTTATTATTATTATTTCTCTATAATTACTTCAAGCATTTTATCCTTGAACTTTCTTTCGACGAAGTTGGTCAATGATGGCAGATCGTACAAGTTCTATTTTTCCTTGATTTGTTTTCCATCGATCTTGTTTTCCGTGCTGAGCACCAATGCTACCAATACCCACACCTGGAGCCTACATATCGACCCATCAACCCATGAACCGGGGACTAACGGCTTTACTTCCCTTCCGAGGGAAGGCGTGATCAGAGATGTTATGCCTCAGAACATCCCGGCGGCGCCGACTGGAATTGAACCCAGGCCTGTTGGGGTGAGAGGCAATCACGCTTACCACTACCACCAAGTTCTTAAAGTAGTTAAAAATAGATTTTCCGTGCATATGAATAAGCGTTCGTTTATCTATGGACAAAATTATAAAAATTTCTGATTAATTACATATTTAATGACTTTTTATCAATTTATGGCACGAATAAATAAGACTCGTTCTATTACAAGCGGGGTAAGAAGGACCAACAACGGAGTAAAAAGAACCATGGCTGGTTTTTCGAATTGAACACAACAAGTGCCACATGAACGGTATTATGGTTACATAGATCGTTACTGCATATTTTTAAAATCGGTCAACTGGTTCTGGGGAACAGGTCAATTTTTATAAATGCTGATAGAACCTGTTTTTAATCTTCGATACCAAATATATTAATTACATCAGATTTGAACGATTTCATGCTAATTTCGACAGCTAAAAAGCTTCCAAATCTCAACACTTGAATAAAGAAGATAGATGAGTGCATAAAGTGCGTAAAGATGATTTGTTATTGATTTAAAAAGCAGTATTTAAATTAAAATAACCGTTTGTGAAACATTTAATAAAATGCGCAGATTTGCCCCACTTATGAGGCAAACAAAAAAACGCTCTCGGAACCCTGTAACTTAACAACATTTTATGAAAAATATAATGATTTTTCAAATGTGGGTTTGTTGCCAAATAGTCATAGAATCGACTCACGGTTATAAACCAAAATTTGATGTTACGGTTAAAAATATTCTTGAAATTTAAAAGAAAGTGCTTACTCCTGCCCCACACGTTATCACTGTACTGCGTGCGCCGTGCTCTGTGACGAGATATCCCGCTCTCGGTAATTCAGCACATCAAGTAGCTGCTGATCGTGTAGGACAATGACGATAGAAGAATCTGTTTCTGCAGCCAATTATAGCAGATCCACAGCGGGTTCTACTGTGGCCATATGGCTCTATGATTGCCGTTTTGAGAGCCACTGGTTAAATTTCGTAGAGTAGATGTGATTTGATATGGCGCTATATAAGAGCAGAGTTGCGACCTAACACAATCACGCTCATCAAACAGCTGATGGTAGTAACGCTTGGTACATTCCTATTCTCGATGACCATCCATACCTCCACAGTCGCGCGTGCCGAGACGAACTTGGAATTCGTAGGCATTGTTTTCATTTTCTTCTGTCGTTTCGCTTTTTCTTATCATCGTACTGCAGAAGTCTTCACTGTTTTCGTTGTGCTTTACATCATCAGCAGCGAGTGTTAGGTTTTGCCTGCGACCATTTCTGGTGATTGTTGTTTGCCATGGCTCTACCTCTCACTGCGTGACAAAACGTTCTGTCAGCGATAGCTGGTTGATGCGTTGACGAGTATCGAGTGAGTGTCCTGATATTTTGCATCACTGGATACATCAAATTTAACAATACGGATCCATGAACCGGAATATCCGGAACCGGTTCTACGATGACCATATGGCTCTTTGGATGTCATTTGCATGCCATTTATCATATTTCGTCGAGAAGAAGCTTGATATGGTTATGATAAATATCTGATTTGAACATGTGGAATCGGAACCAGTTTTATGGTGCCCATGTGGTTCCATGGTTGATGTTTGTAACGGCAAATTGGCAATCTTTGAAAAATTTTACAAACATTGCAAATTTTTCAAATTTGAGAGAGATATCAAATTTGACCATGTGGATCCATAATCTGGAACATCCGGAACCAATTCCAAGGTAGGTCTTATCATTTTCGAGAGTTCCACGAAAAAAAAATCAATATATTGTCGCAATGATAAGTAAGATAGGGGAAATGGATGTAATATCGGCCTAAATGCCCCTAATTTGGGCCCATACATAAATTCAGCAATAGACTAAATTTTCAATAGCGACCAAAAATATCCATTAGTACCGTCCCAATGACGCGTTCATCTAGATAAAATTGATAAATAGGAAGATTTTTAGCGATGGGCCCAATCTAAGATCTTTAGGCCAACATAAGAGCCATTTCCACTATATGAAAAGGAATGAAAAAAAACACCCCCTGCCAACACTTCACGGACAGAAAATTGTTTGCATTGAACCAAAAAAAAAAACTTTAGGATTCTTTTTGTTTTAATAAGCCACTTTTCAACTGCAACTATTGTAAAAATAACAATATTCTATTATTAAGTCAACAATAGTTAATTTAGCATTCATTTGCTTTGTCCATTCCCCGGGCCATGAATACAAAAATAACTACCAACCACTCCCTCGTTTTCACCCGGACAAAAATGTAAAAAATAACAAAACTTTTCTCGTTTGATTCTGCTCTTTTCCGCGTTCCACGTAAGTATTGTTTTTAATTGTGAAAAATTTTCCTTGATTTTTTTTTCGTCGATCTTGTTTTCCGTACTGAGTACCAATGGCGGGTTACCATATCAAAAACTTGAAAAGGAGGACATTTCATTTGAGGTTTGGAGATTAAGGAGGACAATGATTCCAATTAACATTAAATGATGACAATGAGTTTTTATCAAACTCTTTTATAATGTGTGCGCTATCACAAAATTCATGATTTGCAAAGGTTCAATTGAGATCGTTCATAACTTGTAGTCGTTACCAATTCAATTCATCTTCTCGTTATACTCCTGAAAAGCTGATCTAGCTGATTTGCATGAAAACTACAGCTTTGCAGCCTTAAAACCATCCCAACTTTTATCATGTACAAAAATCAGGATACATGTCATCGCTGATTGAAGCCAACATGGAACATCAAAGCAACCTGTTAATTTTACCATTGATTCAGCATTGGACTCTAAGACCGCTGCCATATTGGGAGCGAAGAGGCGCGCTCAACGTTCTATACAAAATAATTCATTTTATTGATATTATTCCTTACATTCGATTTCACGCTTCGTGTGCCTCTTCGCTCTCAGTATGTAGTAAATCGACGTATCTGCTTTTGTAAACAATCTCTTCAATCGACGATTTGTCTTAACTCCTAACTCACCCACGCAAACAAACACTCAAACTTGCAAACAAACAAACTTGCTCTTGTACCAGACTTATTTCTGGCGGACCAGGAATCAATTTTGACAAACATCTCGAAAATCACACGATCAACAACAGAGAGATTTTCGAACATTGTAATTTAAGTAAAAATGATATATTTGCACTGACACTTCGAAAATAAATTATAATGTTCGAAAATCCCTCTGTTGTTGATCGTCCGATTATCGAGGAATTGTTTGTCAAAATTGATTCCTGGTTTGTCTGCTATAATTGTGGTGGAATAGCAGGTATATTTGAAAATTTTCCATCTGTCAAATATAAGTTAAAATTCACCAAAAAGACCGCAGCCTAAATGTAGGGGGTTAACAGCTATAGTATACTCCTAGTCCTAGTCCCACCATCGAATGGCATTTGCTAGATAAGATGAGATTGCGACATAATTAAACAAATAAGCTCTGCAAACATAGTTCTTTGATTACAATTTTATGAATATGTTACGGGAAAAAAAGGAGGACATTTTCGGGCAAAAGGAGGATGTAGAAAAATTATTGAAAAAGGAGGACATGTCCTCCTTTAGGATACCATCCCGAGCAAAGTAAAATATCAAATTGATAACAAGTTCTATTATCCGGTTATCACTTTTTGATAACTGAATATGTTATCATTATGGTTGAATTAACAGCCAACATAACAAAACTGGTAACAAAAAATTGCTCGTTGGATATCACAAAAATAACTAATTTTGTTATCATTGATAATATCTTGATAACAAATTCTGTAAGCCATACAAATTCATTCCATAAATTTCAAATCATGTTATCATTTTGATATCAAAGCCTTACGCTTATAACTGAAATATGATAGGGATTAAAAGTACTATTTTTTATTGTTTCAATGCGAATAATATTTAAAGTTTTGAACTAACCTTGCATCGTTAATAAATGTATAGTGAATTTTTCATGATAACAACTGATAACAAAATTGATCAAGGCTGATAACTAAATAAGTTATGCGATAACAACTGAAAACAAAATGATATCTGGGATAACAAGACTTGTTATCTAGATGATATCGGGTTGTTATTCTACTTTGCTCGGGATGTGGTAACCCTAGTCCAATGCTCCCGACGCACAGAGGAGTGTTTGATCTTAAAAGGTGATAAAAAATCTAAATCCTCGATTTTTCAAGAAGATTAACTGAAAATGTGCTAGAAATATGATTTTAGATGAGTTGCCATCAATATAAGTGAAAAAAGTCAATCCCCCTAATAGTGCACTTTGAAATTTTCTCTATTTATTCTGTTTTTCTCAATGTGTGTGTGTTTGTTTGAGTGTGTGTGTGAGTATGTTTGAGTGTATCGTTACAAACATTTCGATCACATATCATTGGCATCTGAATCAAAACCCTCTCCGGAACATTCTTCAGCACTGCTTCCATCGCGATCGCTCCCCTGCCGTTGAATTTTTGCCAACATCTGTAGCGTTTCTGTAGGAAAAGGTTTGCTCGTCTTTCTTGGTGTTTGTCTAGAGGTGCTGAGGAACGGATCTGAGCTGAGAAGAAGTTTGTTCAACACATCCCTGTTGCACTGGATTCTACAAAATTGAGTCTGAAGTTTCGAAAATGTGTATTTCTTGCTTCCGCAGCCTCCTCAGAAAGTTGACCGATCTGTAGTAAGGCATGACGGATAACTTCTGCTCCATGAGCGAGAATCATATGTAGTGTTGGTGTCATAGGAAGCCAACCGTACAGTTCCACGTACAGCTTGGCGGTTTACATTACAAATGTGGCAAACTTGTCAGCGTAAACTTGGTAGCAACATGATATTGTTTCAAGAATAATTTAAAACCGGTGAATGAGACGAATATCAACGTCAAGTCCTGTTATGGCTGCTGACTTTTCTGGATTTGCAAAAAAAAAATTCGTGACGTACTGCCGTTGTTAGTGTTTCCAAAACCAGCCTTGGGAACGTCAACTATTAGCCCCATTTCAGATTCTGAACGTCAAGCTTCCTGCGCTTAACTATCTGTTTCTCTTCAGGATCTCTGACCTAATGTAACTAAAATAGTTAGTTTGTAAGAAATATGCAACAACGATTCAAAAAATCTAATCCTTGCATGTAAAATCGACTATCCAAATTTGAACGATTCTGGATTAGAAGGCTGAAGTTCGTCAAGACTGTTGAAGGTCTTAGAAGTTTTTCCACAAATGTAGCATCTCATTGTCAAAAAAGTACTTGTAGCAGAGTAACATACTTTGCCGTCCACCATTGTTGGAATTAAGACATGACTAAATTTTACTAATTTATCGTTGTTTGTCCTGATCTCCGTTTGTTGCAGATTCTCTATTTGTTTCTGAATATACGAAATTTCCTCTACCGTAATATCGTTAGTTTCTTTAACAAAACGAATCCTTATTGGACGGCGATATCTTCACGATGACGGAACAGGATTATGCCATACCAACTATAGTAATCAGTCGAACTGTTACTAATGAACTTTGGATAATATTTGTATCATCAGCTTGCGCATCGTCAAACTTCTGCATATACTGCGAATTTCGGAACCTGTAAAGGTTTCTTCCTTTAAGTAACAGTGATTCTTTGCTTGTTTCAAAACCGAATAACATTTTTTTGACGTAGAACTACGTCTTTGATTTCTATATGGGGGTACCATTTGTGAAAACCGAAAATGGAACATGTAACAAATTAAGAAAGATTTTGAACGATAATAACTCAGCTGCCCCTGGTCTAGTTTCAATAATTGTTTCATCAATCGATCGGAAATATGGCTACGCGTCGATAACAATGCTTCCGAATGTTGGTTTTCAACAAGAAACTTTTGAAAAACTGATATATGTCCAGCATTGTCCAAAAGCGTTGAATTAACTAACAAATCCACCAATTACCTACATGCATATGCTGCTTCCTAAACACAGTCGTCAGAGTGTAGTAAGTAGAAGAAAAAAGTCGAAGATGCATTCGCCTCCGATCCTCGGGCGCGTGCGAATAGGGAGGATGGAATTGCGTAATATTTTGCACACTCATCGCCATATTCAGAACCAAACGCAAATTCTTCGAGATAACCACCATCCGTCGTCTGGCTTGCCGTGGCGGTGTCTGACGTCTCTCCGGTCTGATTTTCGAGGTGTGCTGAAGATGTTCCTGAAAAGTGAGATCCGTGATGCTGTCACCTACATTAAACACGCCAAGCGTAAGCGGCCATGGATGTAATCTACGTTTTGAAGTGACAGAGACGCACTCTGTTTGGCTTCGGAGGTTAAATCATCACCAACTTTGGCAACAAAACGGCTCTTTTCAGGGCCACCAAGCTTCTTACAGTAAAGAGTAGGAATAGAATTCATCTGCCTGTTTGTCCATATTCAGAACCAACGACCACACAAAATGCTCATGTAATCAAACTGGAAGCAGGGGTACAAATTATTTTGATCAACCTTGATCAACTTTGAATCGCCACGGCCGGATATTTTCGATTGAAGCAGCAACAATCTAGCATCTAATTCGACGAAGACGGCAGGAAAAATTTGTGAAGCCGAGTTATTTACGAAAGAAAGTATCTATGAAGAGAATCGATCAATGTAAATAGGACCTATTGAAAAGTGACGCGAGATTTGTTCCTGGAAAATGATGTCCGTGATGCTGTCACCTTCACTAAACACACCAAGCGTAAGTGGCCATGGATGTCCTCTTCAATAAAACGGCCCTTTTCAGGGCCATCAAGCTTACATCAGTAAAGAGTTGGAATAGAATTTATCTGTGCTTGTTTGTCCGTATTCAGAACCACAAGCCCCCAACGATCACACAAAATGCTCTCCAGAGTTGTAATCTTGTAACCAAACTTGGAAGCAGGGGTGCAAGTGATTTTGATTTATTCTCTTAATCAACTTTCTCTTTGAAAAAATTACTACAAATTTGGTACGCCTACAATTCAAAAACGGAAAGAGTTGAGATAATAGATAATTCATCAATTAAAAGAACTTAATGCTCTTCACATTTATGCCGTCCACTAGCGGTCCTACGTCAAGCTTCCGTTCGAGCCCCTAGACACAGACCCGTCTACTTTTTCCTTTGGTTTGTTTTCCGTCGATCTTGTTTTCCGTGCTGAGCACCAATGCTAATGACGCCAGGGTGGCAGCTCCTACACCTGGTGCCTACCTATCGACCCATCAACTCATGAACCGGAGACCAACGGCTTTACTTCCCTTCCGAAGGAAGGCGTGATCAGAGATGTTATGCCTCAGAACATCCCGGCGGCGCCGACTGGGATTGAACCCAGGCCTGCTGGGGTGAGAGGTAATCACGCTTACCACTACACCATCGGCGCTGCTATAACCGATTAACATGGGTAGATCGATTTATCTGCCATGTGAATAACTTCATATTGCTTTATCGTCAAGTCAGCCTCAACAAAAAAAGCTAAAGCTTCTTCAGGCTTATGTTGACGAGGATATTTTGGATGGGGGTTAAGTATAACTCGATTAAGTTGCGCAGCTTTCGAGGGGAATGCTGCTACTGATTTTATTACATTTGCAGCAGCTGTATTGCCAACAGCTCGCTGACCCATTTGAGCAGCATGTGTCAATCTGGGAATCGGTTGCTCTGAGTTCTGAAGTTCACTTGAATCTTCAAACTTCTTAGTTGGACGTCCATGCCATGCCGGAGGAACCTAAGAAGTGAATTGAATTTCAGAATTCAACCATTCGTGGTTGGCACTGGCACTGGCACTGGCACTTTTGCGATAAAGGGAGGCAATCCATCTTTTTTTGAAATCGGATTTGAAGTGGCAGAACTCACGCTTAAGTGTAGCCTTGTCTTCTTCGTTCGCAGAATAATTCACCACACCCGAGCGCAGCAACTTCTCCCCGATGGACGGAATTTCCCCGGCAATCGTCGACCGGCTGGAAGCGGACGGATCCGTTAAATAAATCTGTCCGAGGAGACTCAGGGGATCTCCACGTGGACACGGTCCATCCGTCGGTTTGTTAACCTACTGGCACGGCAGAGTAACCGCCATCGCACCGGCGTGAGAAACGCCATTCCTCGAGCTCCATTCATCGGATCACCATCGACGATCACTAACGAGTGTGTCGAACCCGTCGATAGGTCATCGACTGTGACGATCACGTAAGCCAACGATCATCTGGTGAGTCAAGCCTTTTTTACTTTGGAGTGTGGCGTCCGGCGAGGGCGCCAAGGAGTGATTTTTAGCCAGTCTAAGACTGAGGAGCGAATAGCGCTGAGTTTCTGTGACACGCTTTTCCGGAACTCGTGATGTGGCATTCCCGCCTGTAAACTATGTGCGCGTAAGATTTCCGACGCCACTCCATTGTCACCAGGAGCGCAGACTCGTTTAGAGCTGAGTTGCCGATATGGTGACGTCACAGATAAGAGCATATCTAGATAGAGCTGGAATTAGGGTGTAACAGCTTTTGTAAACAATGACTTCTATCGACGATTTCTAGGAACTCAAGGCACATTCACTCAAACCATCGAGTAGGGGAAGTCTTCCTCTATCCGATAGTGTTGTTGATTTGCGTAGGCGAGTCTTAACTTTCTAGAAATCATCGAAAGAAGTCATTGTTTACAAAAGCTGTTACTCCCTAATTCCAGCTCTATCTAGATATGACCACGTTAGTTAGGAATAGAGAAATCACACACACACATAGGTAGGAGAGAGGAACTAACACACACAAGTTTATAGAAATCGAGTGAAATCCAACCAATCACCGGCCACCCGTGGCACTGTTGTCGTAGTGGTGAAAAAAAATGTAAACATCTGCCAAACGTGACTCACATCCGAATTTTCACTTTTTAAATTAAAAATTTGTCTTGTTTTGTACGTTTTTGGTGATCATACATCTTTTAAAATTGTAGGAACATTGGCCTTCTTCATAATGACAAATGACTTCAATGATATCACTGCTTGCAATCTGGGAAAAAAAAGTTGATTTTTCAGACTACGTAAACACAAGCTCCACCGCTTAACATTTTCATGGTTGTTGCAGGATCGTTGCATTATCCCGGGATGCAACGAGAACAAATTTCCCCTTTTTCGGGTTCCGAATTCGGGGAGCAACAAATTCGTGCAGTCGAGAAAGGTTGCCACTGTTTACGGATCAGGGACAGTGCAGATATGCTCACATCATTTTGTTGGATATAAATCTCAAAGTTTGTTGTCGTGGGGTAATTTGGGATTATTTTCATGTGGCCGCTACCCGGGATGGGAACTTTGCAGCACAAACTCATTCTCCTCAATTCTTGCTTTGCTGCTGATCTACTGGTGTAGCCCAGGCACACAGTATGCTAGGTCTCTAAATCTGCTAGCACGGAGTCTCCAACATAATCTAGTATATCTAGTGGACGTCGATTTTGGGATGGGAATGTGCAATCATTCAAAACGTAACCTAAATAATATCTAGGCATCAAAAATCGCATTTTCGTTATTTTTCAATAACATTGCAATGAAAATTAACTTAACATTATATTATTCGACAAATTTCCTGCATGAATCATCCATAATAGTGATCTTATCTAACTATTTCGATTTTTTTTTTAATAATTTATCATTCATACTCTGGAATTTGAACCGGCTGTCATGAATTTATCACCATTGACTAGTACTATTTCCCGCCACTAGTGACGCATAAATTTCTCTTGGATTCTACTATAACGTGTACATAAATTTACGTAGGTTAAGTAAAGTTGAAAAACCCGTTATTCCGTCAATATACCGTCTGAAAAGTTCGTAGCAATAAATGTTTTCTTAAACGAACAGGGGGAGAGGTAGCTCATCGATTCTTCCGGTTCGCCTCCTAGCATCGTGCTATAAGGTACCATGCGATAACCAGGGTAGTTGATCGACAGCTCGATGACGTCATTTCGTTGGCGTCTGCAATGGGAAATTCTCATAGCAGGCGTTGACGAAGGGACGTTGTCGAGTTGTTGAATAGCAACTATTGTGGTAACTCACCGATTACCTGTCGATCTGCCAAATTTGGAAAGACGTCTGCATTGAATTGTCTCATATAATAATATTCCACCCACTATATCACAAGAAATTGCGAGTAGCTGAGTGGAATGGAGATAAGTTACGCATTGGGTACAGGACCAAGTCTCCCCTGGGTGGTGCCAAAAGATGAGCGAAATAGAATCATCAAGTTGCCATAAGGCATGGAATCAGACTATTGCATGGCTGGGTAGTCAAAGTCTTCCATTCGTTAGTCATTTCAGGTGGATTAGAACAGGTTTAGGTGGGCGTTGGCCAAATTTGGATTTTTCAGATGTAATCCTGGATAGGACCCTGTCATTGAACGTCGCGTGAAAGTGGAACTTAATGAAGGCCTAAGTACTTTTTCGTAGTTTTTAGTTTTCGGATTTAAAAGATCATCGGTTACAGTGGCCTGCTTACTGAGCAGAAAAACGCGGTCCCAGGTCCTTACATATCAAAGAGATTTATGGTCAAATCGCTTGTGTATCGTGTATTTTGCGAAACTCGTTGTTGTCGTTGGTTCCGGGTTTGAATGGATACACAAATTTGAGCAACGGTATTATGTGATATGAGGGGCTCGGTGGCCTTAGAGCAACCGTTTTTGCTTACTGAGCAGAACATCATGAGTCTAATCTCAGGCCCATCCACATTCAAGATTCGTCAATCGTTTTATTTGTTAATATGACTACATGGTAATAACAGCAACTCGGTGATTAAAAAGGTGCTCGTCTGCCTAGTGGCAAACGTTTTTGCTTACTGAGCAGAATACCGTGGGTTTAGTCCCACGCTCCTTCGCGTTATATGATCGTTAGGACATCAATTCAGCTTATTGTTTACCAAAACGAACCCTGCTGCAAACCCAACTCTCTTATCCAACATCCCAGTGATTCCTCGTGGAAGTGCAGAGGTGTTCTCGGCTTCCATCAAAGTGAGTGTCATGTCAACACAATCCTTCCCATTCCTTTCTTGACCTGTGTTCGGGCGCGGCCGGCGCTGGTATTGCCTAATTTAAGATCACCAGTTTTTACACATTGAGGATGATTGCTAGTCCCAAGCATCGTCTATTGGTTCTCTGTGTAATTACAGCTGATCTGGCAATAACAGAGCAGCAACCGTGGGCGGTCAATCAAGCTCAAGCTCAAGCTCAAGCTCACAAATGTTTTCTTAAACGAACAATCTCCCTAGCTTTAATTGATTGAATGCATTAGACATCACTTCGCGTTCTCCGTCGTTGAGAGTTTGAATGTTGGGGATAGTACCCAACAAACAATTTGAGTTGATCAACAGCTGAATAAGCTATTTTTTAGCTGAAGAAGCTTACGTTTGCCTGAATAAGCTCTTATTCACACCAAAGTTTGTTGGGTAGTCCACTTCCAGATCAGGGCGACGTCTAGTGGCAAGTGACGAGACTGCCGATGTGGATAAATTCTTTTTAGTAGAGGCCTTTTTGGGATGCGTGAGCTCTCACCGACTCTCTGAGTGATTATAGTGTTGTGATTTTACGGAGATAATAGGGTTTTCCCGTTTGGACGGTTAGTTGAAAGCCGGCTTGCCTGATCCGTAAATTCTTTCTAGGAAATTTAATGGACTCGCCCTTAAGCTGGGTTTAGACTAGGCAAGTCAAATGATCAACTCAGTCGAATTCAATTGGCTTGAAAAGATGAGCCTAGTTCAACTTTTTTCAATTAAAGTGAGTTGATCAAGTCAGTTGAATGGCATGGTTTACATTCAACTGACTTGATCAATTGACTTGCCCTGTATAAACCCAGCTTTAAAAGAGTCTCAACCGGGCAAATTTACATTGGGCGTGTGGTCTTCCATGTTGAGTGGCGCTTAAGCCACGCGTTTTAAGTAGGATCGTCCGGGCTGGCAATTTTTGAAAATAAAAAGTTTGTCCCGGGCTTTACGGTTTAGTATAAGGTCTGTATCCACATTAATCCGGACACTTTCAAATCACTGGAACTTTTGAAATATTGCACGTAGGAGTGAAAAATTTCACAGCTGGGAGTCATTGATGAAAAAGGACTTTGATTGGTGTTTACATTCCATGTTTAGTGTTCAACATGGCGACGAATGAAAAAACACGTGTGCGAGCGGATTTTGTACGGATGTAATGCAAATTCTGACTTGTCAATACGAGATTTTGCAAACAAAATTGGATTTAGGGTAGGTGTTCCAGTAATAGTGGTGTACCTATAGTTGCGATATGGAGGTTGTGCCGGAATAGTTAGGAGGATCCGGATAAGATTATTTTTCATCGGTAGCTCTCGTAAAATAAAGCATATTTGCATATTTCAATCTGAAAATTTGCCCAAAAGTGACGGAAAATAATTAATTTTCCTTAAGATTTTTACTCCTCTGCACCTATAGTTGCGGTAATGTTCCTATAATAGTGGAACACATAAGAAACCAACGCATTCCACTATTATAGGAACCAAAGTTAGCAACTACCACAACTAATGGAACAGTGTTCCTTTTAATGGAGGATGTTCTTTCTAAAATTTTATGCAATTTTATTACTATTTAATACTTTTCTATCAAAATAGAAGTTGAAAGCTATAGATTGACGTATAACAATTGTGTGTACATCGTATATTTATTTCTTAACTGATAAATTGGCTTAGTACCTCCACTACTGGCTCACCCACCCTACCTAAATCCACTGTTCACGGTGTGCTCAAATCATTTTCGGAACGTTTGATGGTCGAGAGGAAACCGAGAAGTGATAAATACATTTGAGTGCTGATCCTGTCATGGACCGAAAGGTGAAGAGAAAATTGAAGGAAATCCCGAATCCCTCTGTTCGAACGGTGACTCGTAAAATAGGAATGTCACCTAGTTTTGTCCAAAAATCAAAAGTCGTATAAAGTAAAACCAGTCCCAAACCGCAACGACAAACAGACTCGACGTTTGTACTACAAATATTGAACGAAGTGTTCATGCGCTGTTGTGGACGATGAAACTTATGTCCTGGAGGATTTCATGCACCTTCCAGGGCTGGTTTTCTATTCTGCTATGGTCAAAAATTCTACCGCTGAGTATTTCAGGATGAAGAAGGCATCGAAATTTCCGAGGAAATTTCCCAGAAAATACTTCATTTGGCAAGCAATTTGCACAATCAACAAGGAGATTTACCAGAAAGAGTGCCTGCAGAAGCGATTACAACTCTTCATCAAAATCCAAAAAGAAAACCCTTTGTTCTGGCCCCATTTGGCATTAAACCATGACGCTTAAACTGTGATGGAGTGGTACCAAGCACAAATCCACCAAATTGTCCAGAGTTACGTCCAATCGAGAAAGCTTGGGCTCTGATGAAGTGGAGGCTTTCTGGAAAGAAACAAGGAATCAAAGATATCAAACACTTCCAAAAAATTTGCACAAAGACGGCCACCACGGTAGCTGAGGAGTATGTAGAAACCCTAGCGGATGGAGTTAAACGCGAAGTTCGAAAATTTTACGCAAATACCGAATAACTATGTTTTGACTTCGTGAATTTTAAAATCATATCTCATGAATCTAAAATAAACAATTACAACTGAAATATAATGCGAAATTTGTGTTTTACTTAAGCTTTGAAGTGTTCGGATTATTGTGGATTCAGACCTTATTTGCAGCTCAATTTTGCTGAGCGCACAGTAATTCAAAACTTCCCTTATGCATTTAGGAGCACAGGTTTAATAAGAGAAACACACGTAGATTGATATTTCTGCGCCCAGTTAGTATTGAATGAAAGTTTTCAGAGTTGGTTGCTCATGGAGTAAGCATGAGTAACCACCAAGATTGCCTCACTTTCTTGAAAACAACAGAAATAATGTCTTCCAAGATCTTTCTAATAACTAAAAATTTCTTTATTTTATCCATTTGATGTTCACCATAATAATGAAACATTTAAATCTCACTGGAAGATCTCCTTAAAAAAATACTTAACAATATTATACAAAATCTCTCATGACGCAAAAAATCCACGGTGTCGCTGGAAAAAAAAAAACTACAAACGTAAGAGGGGCACCTTAGATTTCGTTTGGTGAGTGTTGACACCGTGAGCCTACGGCTTAAATCCTCCATAATAAAGTAATTAAAAAATGAGTAACATGTGTTATTATTGCTTTTGAAATTGCCCCACTGTGCACTGGGAGGATTCGAGGAAAGTAGTAAATATGAACCAAACCGAGCAACATTGTTCGACAATGTGCGGTCACCAAACAAGCACTCGTGGAGCTATTTTGGAGGCCCTGGAAGAAATTCCACTTTACCGTTGCTAGGCTACTGCTGTTGCACTTCTGTCTCACAAGGATGTTTCAACGGGCCATCGAAGACCGCCGCCCGCACCGCTTGCCACTGACTGTATTATGGGATTCGTAGTTTGCGTCTTGCGGAGACAGTGGTGCACTGTGTACTCAAACAAGCATTTGGAGAACTCTGAGCAACAGAAGTCTCTCGGGAAGCGAGCGAATCGGATCGTAAAATAAACTATAAATAATATTGAAAGTTTTTGCAGTTTCTGTTCCGCTCGAATGCCACCGCTGCTATTATGGAAGCCGTTATATGGTGGTATGGTTGTAGTTTTCTTGATGTGAAATGAAATCCGTACGCGTTGACTGCTTGCAATATTTACCAGTGGAACTGTTGTTGCTCAATTTGGAATCAATGGAGCTTTGCACCGGCAAAGAGCTTCGGTGCACTTTGAGAGGCTCTCTGGGTAATGGTGTACTGGTTTCCTCTTTGAATGTTGGATTGTTCACTTTTAGTCTTCAAGTAGGATGCCCCATTTTTATTATTTTTTCTTACTTACTTTCGTTTCCTCGGTATCTTCCGGGACAACGTGAAAAAGTTCTTGATTTCCTTGTTGAAGCTCCATTGCCACAAGCGAGGTCCTCCTTTGCGGGAAGTTCCAGAGTGGAAAAAAGTAAGTTCAATTAAGAATAGTTGTTTGGAATTTTAAATTTTTATTAACGATTAAATTTAGATGTGGGTGGACTATAAATATAAAGTTCAAAATAAATAACGCCATAACATCAACAGCATGAAAAAAACGGCAGGAGGTCCCAATAAGACCAAACATTTAAATTCGTATGAAGAAAGTGTGGTGAGATCTGCCGGGTTGAATGCCGCCGTTTCTGGCGTAGCTTCGGCAAAATCGTATGGTTGCCGGAAGCCCTCCCAGAGAAGCCACTCTCCGGATGATGGAACGTTCTAACCGCCCATGGAAACCTTAGCTGAAGAAGGAAATGAAGTTTTCGTGGAAGAGTACCTTGAAGATTTAGACGGCGAACTCATGGAAGCGGAAGAACAAAGTGATGGGCACGGAACGAGAGCTGGGACTGGAGCAAGAGCGAGTAAGCGAACTAACGGATAGAAGGAAAAACTTGATCTTTTCCGAAGATATGTTGAAGCAAAGGAAGAGAGAAACGAGACACAAAAAGCTCTATTGCAAGCCTAAGAAAGCCTGAAAATCAAGAAACAAATGCTTGAATTGGAATTGAAGAAGTTTGCTTGGAATAAATCAAGTAACCAAACTGACGTGGAATCTAATTATTGATTATTTATTTGAAGCAAAATGTTATTATTAATAGAATCATTTCAAGTCGTTATAGGGGAATTTACGTATTCTCGGCAATCTAAGCAGCTTACGGACTTCTATTAGCATTTCCTCAGTGTCACGCACACATATGACGTGTTTGTTTGTTTACATTTATCTGCTGCTAGATACTCTATTCATTTCAATCGACAGAACTGTCCAAAACGGTTTGAAAACGTTTTTAAGGCGCTCCAAACTTCTCAGGTGAGTGTGACTATTGTCGGCAGCCTCTTTTACTTCGGCAACCTTTCCGTTTAAACTGTGTGTTAACCAGTTGTTCTATTATCGGCAACTCGAAATCAGCCGCATTTTCATGTGCTTATGTTTCATTTGAAGAAACACCTGACATAACAGGTTTTATCAGTCGTGAAAATGTATTAGGATTGAACCTGAAAGACTAAGAAATCGTTTAAATACATTCAGCGAAGTGTTTTAGTGAGAAAATACAGCGAAATTAACGTTTAAATTGTGGTTGCCGAAAATAGTCGATGGCTGCCGAAGCCATCATTTACCCTAATTTACTAAATCGTTTTACAAAATATACTTACTCATAATGACCCCACCTAGCCGAATAACCCTGGAAAAAAAAAATGATTTTCAGAAGATCCCAAGAGATATAACGAAAGATCACTGAAAATATTCTGGAAAATCCTAAGAATTTCGAAAAATTCAAAGAAATATATAATGAAAGCATTCCGAAAAAATAAACAAAGGATTTTAGGGAAGCTCAGCAAAGATTCTAAATGATACAATTTTCACGGCTGCTGATACTAACTTAGTGAGAGGCTCTTTTTTAATCAGCTCTATAAGAAATTACTAAAAACTAAATATTTAGCGTTCAGAATCACAAGAACCTAACTGCGATGGCCGATCCTTTTCATCGATTTCCTCATTTGTTTATAACTCACCTGGATTAATATTTTGCAGTGTACAAGACATTTTTATTCGCTTTCAGGGAAAAATATGCAAGGAGAAATCAATCAGTTTAAATCGAGGTTTCAACTTGCAAAACGGATTGTCTAATGACTCGACAAAAATTAAACTAACAAACTTATTTGACATGACCAATTGACTCATAAGAAATTAAAAGTAATGTCCATTTTAACATGAAAAAAAACATCAGAAATCCGTTTAAAATTTCCGACGATAATAGTGAAACATTTGATTTTGGTTTGGTGCTCAAGGAATTGATCATTCTGGGGATCTTTTATCAACTTTTGAATAATTCCTGAACAATCTGTGATATTCTGAGGATATCTGCAAGACGTGATTTGGATTTTTGAATAATCAAAGATCTTCAGAATAATTAGGTTGTTTAGACGTGTTCAGGTAAATGCGTATTCCCCAAGTAACAATTTTCGTTTTATGAGGGTTCTGGAGACCATGATTTAGACTTGTAGCATGTTTTAAAACCTCGATAAAACTTGCAATGCTACTTGGGTCGTAATCTGCATTAAAAATGGAACCGAAATCGAAAATTTAATCAATTTTTGCGCACTGGAACTAATTTTAATAAGTGCATTACATTAGCAAAAATCACCATGTTAGTGCCTCTTGGCGGAACATTGTGTAGGAACGAGCGGTCACCTAATACATTTAGTGTCAAAATATTTTACTTTTGATTTAAAAATCGAGATAAATGTCAATGGAATCGCAAAAAATATACTTGTGCTCAAAAATTGAAGCTCTTTCAGATGATGTTGATGTCAGATGATGATTCAGGTATACTTTTCGGAAATGAACAACCCAATTTCCGATCAAGCCGAAGTCTTAAAAAAATCTTTGGTCATCTCAAGATCTTTTGAATAATTTTATATCTATCTGCTATATTGTGACAGCATCTGAAAGATGTGACTTGAACAGTCAGAAATATTCACAATCGTCCAGAAGACTTCCGAGAAGTTCATAGATGGAAATGGAATTCATGAAGTTCATGGAGAAGGTCATGGCATTTTTAAGTAGTTTATAGAACTTTCGAACTGCTAACACACCTTCATGAAGCCGCATAACTGCATCTGGTTTTAAAGAATTTTCCTCAACATAGTTGCATGAAGTTGTGTTACTTGAGTACACCATGCGAACTTGTAAGAAGCTCATATACTTTAACCACAGACAAACAGACATAACACTCACAAGATGTTCATCGAACAAGCATTTATCGGTCAATTTAAAAGTATCTTAGTTGTTAGTATCGCCACCTGTGGCGCGCATAGTCAATTCCGTTGCGTTTTCACACTACCACCATCTGTTCAGCGTACTACCCACCACAGTGTACTCAACAGATGGCGGATATGTTTAAGCGACGATGTTTTACAGTGAGAAATATTCAATGTGTTATGTCTGTTTGTCTGTGCTTTAACTTTAACTTTTTGCATCTTACACAGATTGGAAATAAAGTTCAAAGGAACTTGTAAGAAATTCACAAAACTTCTGATAAACTCACAGATCTTTTGAAATGTTTATAGAAATGATTTGGAGAAGTTTTTTTTTTCCTGTAATATTGGATTCGAGTTAGTGGGGGCTATTCCGGAAGTCGAAGTGACTTTGGTCACCAGTGAAGTGAGAAAAGTCAAGGCGTGGTGACGTGACTTTTCTCACTTCACTAGTTACAACAGTCATTTCGACTTGGAATAACCCTCCGTAAAAAAGAAGAAGCATAGGGTGAATGCCATAACCATTGATACATTTTAACCATTTTGAGCCAATGTGTGGTTGGTGCAGATAAACAAAGTGATACAGAAAAATAATATGACGAAAGCATTCTGAAGTTATCATACCATAGCATCCTGAACTATAAGGAAGCATTCCAGTGGATAATTGAAAATCCTGAAGTTTTCAAGGTGATCTCATATCACTCGGTATTATTTTAAATGATTTCTGAGCAACCTGGAATCTTTGAGAATGTGATTGGCAGCCCTAAGCATGCACCTTTAGAATTGATAATACGATCCAAAAAATATTCAAAAATGTTCCATTAAAAACATCCAAATGATCCATAAAACATGGGAGAAAATCCCTAAAAATGTGTGGATGATCCATAAAAAATATCAATATTATCAATATTTTATGTAAAATTTAGCAATACTATTGTAAAAATGTACCGCTAAATTTCTTAAGAATGAGCATTGAAATTGTACGAATTACCCATAAACATATTGCAATTGATCCATACAACATTCAGCAATGAACCTTAAACTAAAGAAAGTGATCCATAAAAAATCAAGTTTGCGCACTTAAAAATATAGGCATGATCCATAAATTAGACGTAAATTATTTTTATAAATTCATCGCTCCGCACCTCTACCTAAAAAAACACGGCAAGACAGTAAATCTAAGTAGCTACGCAGTAATGGAGCAATTTGTCATGGTTCATGTATCAAAATTAATAATATAGTGTCCGAAACGTGAATAATATACGTCTAATTAATGGATCATGACTGTTCGGAATATCGCTAAGCCCAGCGACAACAGGGAGATTCGGAGAGCTACGGTAAAGGTAGCTTTCAACGGAACTGTGAGTTTGTCGGAGTAAGAACGAAAAAAAAGAAAAGAAGATACAATTCCAAATCATCTAGCACACGTTTTACTGCTAAATTAAGTTAATTGCCTAAATTTGTTACAATAGCTATCGTTTAATTAAATTGTAGTGATTTGTAGTGAACTAGCTACTGAAGTACGTTAGTTGGAGGTAGAATTCGTGAAAATATTGAATTTAATAACCCCATATTTGCTTAATCTAGACAAATGGATGTTCATTCCTTTCTAGATTTTTAAAAAACAATTTCTTACACTTCACTGTCACTATTTATTCACTGTTCGATTATAGATGTTAGCACTTACAAGGTTCAGTCAGAACTAACTCTACCCTGCCACTTGGGTCCCTAACTTAATTGTATCGATTCCCTAAAATAGCTGGGTCAGCTGGTCATCGTCGTCGATGGTTCCACGCGGGTAGCTGCTACGTCGATCCTGCTGGCTCAGCTCCTTGGTCGTCGTCCTCTGGATGTTATGACTTCGCAACGATAATTTCCACTCGTTCGTTGCGGTGTTGAATCTGCTACCTCAGCTCCTTGGTCGTCGTCGTTATCGCCTGGTGACAAAGTCTTGGGAAAGCGTTCTTCGTAGTAAGCACTCAAAGTCCAATATGCATTTCTAGCAAGTATCGACTTACGGCTAAGTTGGTCGATGCTCTGTTTTATTATTGATTATGTTTATTGATGATTATTGGTTATGATGCGCGATTTCATATAACTCTAGATACTACAATTTGATCCTAAAATCTGGTAACCTACAATTTGTTCCTAAACGCTATATACATGATTAACCTTAAGTAACTAGTAAGTAGCTCATTCTACATCGTTGGCGTGCCTAACTAAAATAATATTTTAATCCCTTAATCGTAAATCTAGCGAAATCTTTGATGAAAGAATGACGGAAGATAAATCTCGGTTTGAAAAATCCCTCGTTAGGCCTCCTATCGCTTTTCGTGTCTTCCTCCAGCGCTTGGAATTTCTCTTCCTCCAGCGCTTTCTGCTTTGCGCTTTTCTCCTGCTGCAACTGGTCTAGGGATTCCTCCTTTTCCAGATTCGGATCCGGCATTACTCCTCGCACTATTCTTTCTGCTAGGTGGTTTCTTTGGGACAGACTTCTTGGTTCCTTTTGGCACCTTCATACGTCTACGGAACCTTCTTTACAGCTGTTGTCTTACCAGCACAACTATAATGGGTCAAGAAATCGCAGACATCACACTGGTCCATATCATCTACGTGGTCATGGCCTTCACAAAGCGTACAGTTTCGATCGCTGTTCTGTTCTTCACACAACGGTGGTGTTGATTTCTCTGACATTTTGAGGTTATATCCGATATTGTTCTTCAAGAATGTTCGGATTAATGAAAGCAACTTCCTCAGAGCAGTCTCGTTTAGGACAGATTGAAGCTTAAATAGCTTTTATTGTAAGCATTAAGATTGGTTTTGATTTTATATAAGTTAATGAAACCTAATTCAGCTTCAAGCTGTCCAAAACGAGCCTGCTCTGAGGAAGTGGATTTCATTAATCCGAACATAGCTATATATTTTAAGTGCGCAAACTTGATTTTCTATGGATCACTTTCTTTAGCTTAAGGTTCACTGCTGAATGTGTTATGGATCAATTGCAATATGTTTATGGGTAATTCGTACAATTTCAATGCTCATTCTTTAGAAATTTAGCGGTACATTTTTACAATAATTTTGCTAAATTTTACATAAAATATGGATCATATTGATATTTTTTATAGAGTATTCAAACTTTTTTAAGGATTTTCTCGATGTTTGGATTATTTGGATGTTTTTTATGGAAAGTTTTCCAATATTTTATGGATCATTTATTAGATTTTATATTCAAAACTATGTTTGCCAATGTGATTTGAGTTATTGCGCAGTTAAGAATGATACGTGATCAAACTGAAGTCCAAAACAAATTATCTTGAAGATATTTTGGAGATCTTTGATCAGTTGGAGGTCTTTTGAATAACTGCTGCGCAACCTGGAGCCACATTGCGAATCTAGAAACGAAAAACTTTTTCAAACAAGCGTTCGTACAAAAAGTTTTTCATTTTGAGATGCGCAATGTGGCTCCTGGTATGATGTGACAATATCTGAGACATGTTATGTGATCAGAATGATACCTGATCACGCTGAAGTCTTTAATCGATATCTTGAAGATTTTTTAAAGATCTATATTTCTGAGCAACCTGGTATCTTGAGAGGATATCTGGTAGATATGATTTGAATTGTTGGGCAGTTTATGATCTTCAGAATACTGAAGTCTTTATCAATTATGTTGAGGAGTTTTTGGAGATGTTTGATACCCTGGAAATATTAGGATTAATTTCTGAGGAATTTGGTATTTAAGAGAATAACTGGGAATTGCTAAGCAGTTGGAGATCTCCAGAATGATACCTGACCAAGCTGAAGTCTAACACAAACATCTTGAGGATTTCTTGGAAATCGATGATAATATGGAGGTCTTTTGAATAATTTTTGAGCAACTTGGTATCTCGAGAAATAACTGGGAGATGTGATTTGAATTCTTATGCAGTTGAAGATCTTCATGTGAATTGTTGTACAGTTGATGATCTTTAGAATTATGCCTGATCAAGCATCCAGAGAATATCTGAGAGTTATGATTTGAATTATTATGCAGTTGATCTTCAGAATAATACCTGATCAAGTTTATGGATATTTGTCCTGAGGAGTTTTAGGGATGTTTGATCAACTGGCTTCAGAATACTTTTTGAGCAACCTAATGTTTGAGAGAATAAATGGGAAATGTGCTTTGAATTGTTGGGCAGTTGAAGATCTTCAGAATTATATCTAATCAAGCTGAAATCTTGAACAAATAACCTGATGACTTCTGAGAGGTCTAGATATTTGTTCAAGACTGCAGGATGGTCAGCGTTTTTTTTTCGGTAGAATTTTAACTGCCTATCGATTCAAAACACTTCTTTTAGATATTTTCTCATAACGCCACGTTGGAAGATCAAAGTACTCTTTATAATATGATTCCAGGTGTATCAGGTTTTATTCTGAAGATCTCCAACCATAAAACAATTGAAATCTCAAGGATCACATATTTTCACATGTTACCAGAATTTTCATAAACTTTTCCAAGTAATCCATGATCTATATAATATCCTCTGGAATTTTGGTACAAATTGAGCTATTTCTGAATTTTCGACAGGTATATGAACAGTTTTGTTATATTTCCCGTACATATTCCCAAACAAACATTAGAGCTCTCTCAAAAATACAGATGTTAACCAAATTCGATGACATTTTGCACAGCTACGGAGAGCAGAGGGTCGTTAAGTTGAACTACCCTAATCTCATTGATCCACTTAACAATGTGGGTTGCAAAGCATCAGATGAGCGCATAGAATGTTCATAGGTCCACTCAAAATTATTAGTGGCTTCAGCCATTGTTGAAGAAAGTGAGATGAAAATTGGTCGCCAAAAATCAGATCGAAAGTTGTTTTTCAGTTATTGCTGTATGTGACGAAAAAGGAATAAAATAATTTAAAAACGTTGAACTTGGATATATATATATAAGCCCAGTGCAATGCATTTTCCTCATCTATTAAACTGAAGTAATCGTCATGCTCACAATTGCAAAAAGTGAAACAAACAAAAAAAAACTGATCGAAGGCTAATATAAGAATTCAAAGCCGTATATGGGCCCGAAAAAAAACATGATCGATTATCCGGGTGATTCGATTATCCGAAGTGAAGTTTATTTAAAGCCTCCGGATAAGAGAGTCCGACATGCATAAGATTCTTTTGAATCCTACGCATTCTCTAGAAACCTTTCTAGTACCACAAGCTCGGTGGGCTTGTATACGTAAGTTTTGGAATATGTATTAGATAATGATTTTTCAGTTCGAATGCGTAAAGATTGTGTTCTTATCAGGCAACCAATTAATCTCTGATAGAATTTCTAATTCTTTGTGCCCTACTTTCCAAACCATGATCATTACCTACTTCTCCTCTTACAGGCAATGTTTCTTCTCCGGAGCCTTCATTGACAATACGATATGGCGTCAACAACCATGGTGCTAGCCCATATCCACTATCACCTGAAAATCAAATATTGCTAATAAAACTACTCAAAAAACTCAGTTAAAAAATACCTAACAATCTCGATTGCCCATTTCGGAAATTTTCCTCGAAATATTCTCGCTCTTCACTCATGCTCCACACAAAGGAATCACGAGCGGCGCCACCGTAGCAGGGGTTTACAGCCAGGATGCGATAATTATGATCGGTTATCTAATTAAAAGGCAAGAAAAGTATACTGAAGTAAATGCTTTATATTACTACTTACCATCATAGCGTTGATACTGTGAAACCCTTTCCAGTTAAAGTACATGTGTTCATCAGGTCTCAAAATCGGTATATGAGTACCATCAATACACCCCACTACACGGGGTATTTTGAATTTGTCAAAAAACGATACTGGATCTAATTTTATCAAGTTTTCGCATATAGTTCTCTCCAACAGAAGTATCACTTCATTAAACACTAATGAAACTGATGGTTGGGCCATTCCAATCAATCCTACATTCACTTGATACGACCCACTAGCAAGGAGATTGATTGTGGTCGCTAGTTTCAATACAGAAGGCATAGCAGTGTATCTGGAAGTTGGCGGGAACAACGTTACATTCAACAAAAATTTAAACGCTTTGCGGCTTAGCCTAAAGTACTGCACTGCACTAAAGTACTACTATGGTCACATCAAAAACATAATAAGGATCAACTCACTCATTTTCACTCAGAGAAAAAGGGTCACTGTTATCCCTCAGCTCACGTCTCTGCGGAATAAGCGTCTTCGTCACTTTCACAATCGTCAAAACACATTTCAGGTTTCTTTTTAATGAATTTTAATATTTTATCAGGAAACTTTTTCTACACGTACAGCGGAGCACTTTTATTTTGTTTGTAAAAACATACATTTGACACTTCTCTTCGAGTTGACCTAGTACATATTTTACTCGAAATATAGTACGTTAAAATGATGAAGTCGAAAAAAATACGTAATGCCAAACTTAACACGATTCGAGTTTGAATTTTCTCGAATCGAGATGCGCAATGCCACCCCTGTTCTCGAATTTTAGTTGATATCGGCTTCTGATGATACTCACAATGAAGCTCGGTATTCATACTTCAGGAAACGGGGTGATTTCAAATTTGCATGTGGTTTGATTTGCATGAACACAGGTCAAATTCTGACCATTTTCCCAAACATACCCGGAGCATGTCTGGATACTTTATCAGACAACCAACGATATACAAGGTGTGGAGATCTAGCCCTGACGTATGTGTTGGTGGAGCGAAAAATGTAAATTTTGCCGGAGATGATGGTGACGACGTCATAACACTAGAAAGAAATTTCGCGAAATAATAAGTAAAACAAATCCTAGCTATTTTTTGCCTGATGATTTTGCTTGATTATTTTTTTTATATTCTTTTCTTAAGTCGCCAGTAAATATCAACAGGCGATTTGTTTTTTTTTTATGATAGCTCTTTAATTTAAAACAGGCAACCACTCACAAACAGGCTGTTTTCCCATGATATACAGTGTGAGAATTCAATAATCAATAAATTATCCCAACATTTAGTGGCGGACCATTCATAAATTGTGGTAAGATACATAAATACCATATCCATATTAAATTCCTATGCAAGCGCTGATCAAAACAAACGTTATTACGTCACTACAAGGGTGATTAAGGTGATACTCTAAGGAAGCCTCAAGGGCACAAGTGTCAGCTTCCACAAAACATACAAATTTGAAATTGCTACTCTCTGTTTGTAGTAGCACAGCAAACAAGGAGTAGCAATTTCAAATTTGTATGTTTTGTGGAAGCTTTCATTTGTGCCTTTAAAGTTTCACGCTAAGGCTTCCTTAGAGTATCACCTTAAATGAACGAAAGAAACGAATCGTGCGAAGTGGTATGAAAGCCGAATGAAAAACGAAGTGCACCAATATATTCAGGCCTAAAATTCCACACCTTGCAAAGATATTAGTGACGTTCAACGCACGCACACTGGGGGGTGCATCACCGTGTAAAGTTTTTTTTATTATTCACCTCTGACTAACCTAAAAATTGAGTTTGACAGCGATTTGTTATGTATTTTCCACGGATTTTCACTAACACGCTCTCACATATCGCAACAATACAACCCGACGTAAAAATTTATATAGACCAGGTTGACCTCGAACAATGCGGTCATGATTATTTCACCCGTTAGTTTACGACTAGCATCCAATGCTAGAATGGATAGATATACCTAGCTTTGCCAATTAAACATTACATTAAATTTGAATTTTCTATATCATTCACATTAGGATTTATTACATCTTCCATATCTTTTTCGGTGTACCTTTCATTTGGAGCTTGTTGAGCTGAATCTGGTTTAGTAGTAGGTTTTGATGAACTACATCGGTGCACCCCCCGTTACTATATGTAGCTTGGTAGCGCATATCATTATAATAACCTTGGCGCTCATCACCAATAGTTACCCTGTTGGTTTTGCTTTCCATTCTTGAATAAAACGTGTAACTTTGCAAACGCGTGTTTTTTTTTCGAAAGTATTTCGTGTCCATTCCGGGTTATTCTTTTCAGCCGACGTAGATCCACTGTTGAACCTGTCCACCTCGGCCTACAGGTTATGGGCCCAGTGGAGGTTGTGAGGAAAAACGGTTATTTATCGCGTAAAACAAGGAAACGTTTTTTCGGGCAAGGCACCGCCATCGGCGGGTGTACAGTCGGTGCAAAAAATTTTGGTTGCTGTTGTCGGTGTGCGTGACTGTTCGTGCAACAGCCAGGAAAATGGACACAATCAGCAAGTTTTCGAAGCTGAGCAATCAAAACTGGCAGTCCATGCTCCTGACCAGGGAGGAGCTGTTCTACGTCATCGATGGTGTCAAGCCGGAGCCTGTAACGGCCCAATGGACCAAGGATGATAAAATGGCGCGCGTAACTATGGGGTTGTGCATTGAGGACAACCAATACAGCCTCATAAAAACAGCACAGTCAGCCCGCGAGTTCTGGGATAATTTACAGAAGTATCGAGTTGGATGATCTCTTCGAGCGATTGGAGAACGCCGGGCAGGATTTGGAAAATCAGCTGAAAATCGCTATGATTTTGAGGAGTTTCGCAGATTCCTACAGCAGTCTGGTGACAGCGCTTGAAGGCAGGCCAGATGAAGATATGACCGTTGAGCTGGTCCGGTCCAAACTCTTGGACGAGTACGAGCGCAGAAAGGAGTGGTATGGAGGATCATCCGGTGACGCAAAGGCGTTGAAGAGCAGCGTGAAGTTGCACAGTGCAGTGAAAGACAAATCCGAGATTGTGTGCTTCTTTTACAAGAAGTCGGGCCACATGAAGCAAGATTGTTTGCGATTTCAGCCTCTAAGGACTTTGTGGTGATCTGGTAGCTTGTATCACCTGAAAACGGTGGAAACAGTGATGAAGAGTGAAACCAAGCAGCACAATTAACTGTGTCAGCACCAGTGGCACCGCCGATTCGGACACCGTGATCCGTCGAGTGTTGATAGAATGAATAGAGAAAATCTGGTGGCAGGGATGACGCTGAAGGATTGCGGAATCAGGTTGACTTGCGAAACGTGTTTGGAGGGGAAGCTGTCGCGGACGCCGATCCCCAGAGCGGCCGAACGAGCGTCTACGCAAATTCTGAATGTGGTGCACACAGATTTGTGTGGGCCGATGAGAACTGCAACACCCAGCGGCAACCGCTTCCTGATGACAGTCATAGATGACTTTAGCAGGTATGCAGTCGTGTATCTCCTCGCCCGGAAGTCGGATGCTGCCGACAAGATCATCGAGTATGTCTGGTACGTTCAAAATTTGTTTGGTAGAAAGCCGCGAGTTATCCGCTCTGACGGAGGCGGCGAGTATGATAATAAGAAGCTTCAAACATTCTTTGCGAAGGAGGGGATCAGAGCCCAGTTCACCACCCCCTATACGCCACCACAGAATGGCGTGGCCGAAAGGCGCAATAGGTACCTACAGGAGATGGCTACAACAACGTTGCTCGATGCGAAACTTGACAAAAAATACTGGGGTGAAGCTGTACTGGCTGCCACCTACTTGCAAAACAGGTTGCCCTCACGCTCAGTGGACACAACACCTTTTGAGAAGTGGTATGGGAGGAAACCTGACGTTAAGCACTTGAGGGTTTACGGGTCACAAGCGTGGGTTCACATCCCGGATGTGAAGCATGGGAAATTTGATAGTAAAGCGCAGAAACTCACATTATAGGCTACTCCGAACAGCATAAGGGATATCGGTTCGTTGATTTAGCGACGGAAAAAGTCACTATTAGCCGTGACGCTAAGTTTTTGGAGTTTGACAGTTTGCCTCAGGGTGAGTTGGAAACTGATTCAATGACTGATGGGGTAGAGTGGCTTGCTGGTAAGGATGGTGGACGTGATCGGCAATCGGTGGCCGAGCTGGTGCCGGATCTGATGGACGATAGCGATGCCGAAAGCGAGGATGAAGCATCCCACGACCCCATGGATCAAAGCGAATGTGAGCAGTTCTTCGATTTGAGCTCCACTCCTTCTCTGGATAACCCCCTAGATATGAAACAAGAGCCCGAAGGAGACCATCAGGGCGAATCGAGTAGCCAAGGTGTCCGTAAAACCCGTAACAAGTTACCTGACAGATACAACGATTTTGAGGTAGGAGTTGTCACTCATGCGTTAACGGAGCCAGGAACATACAACGAAGCAATGAAGTGTCCGGAGCGTGATTTGTGGAAAGAAGCAATGGATGATGAAATGTCGTCGCATAAAGACAACGGTACCTGGGAGTTGGTACAATTACCACCAGGGAAGAAGGAGATCGGGAGTCGCTGGGTATATAAGGTAAAGGTGAACGAGTCTGGATAAGTGGTACGATTAAAGGCGCGAGTCGTGGCACAAGGGCATACGCAGCGTTTCGGAGTGGATTTCAGTGCAGTGTTTGCTCCGGTGATCCATCACACCACTTTGAGGACACTGCTTGCCCTAGCAGGCAGGGATAAGATGATTCTTAAGCACCTGGACGTCCGTACAGCGTACTTGTACGGTGTTATCAGCGAAGAGGCTTATATGCGCCAGCCGCCTGGCTACGTGGTCCGCGAACAAGAGGAGAAGGTATGCCGTTTACGTCAGCGAGGTGTTGGAACAAGAAATTGTCCTAAGTTCTGAAGGCAATAGGTTTCGTAGCCAGCTCCGCCGATCCGTGCCTGTATACTGCTATAAGAAATGGATCTACCGTTTATCTGATCGTCTATGTTGATGACATCTTAGTCGGTTGCGCTAACGAGGAGGAGCTAACTCGAGTATACAACCAGCTTAAGAAACACTTCGATATCTACTGTCTTGGTGAAGTCAAGCATTTTTTGGGCTTGGAGGTTACGAAGGACGTGGATGGAGTATACAGCTTAAGTGTTCAGTCGTACATCAAGAAATTGATCTCGGAGTTTGGCATGGAGAATGCCAAAGTGGCGCGAAGTCCTATGGATCAAGGATACCTCAAAGACACCAGCTAAAGTGAAGCGATGAAGGATATCACCATGTACCGTAGTCTCATTGGTGCTGCAATTTTAGGACGAAAATTCAGCGGTCCGACTGAAAGAGACTGGAAGGCAGCAAAGCGGGTGCTCCGCTATCTGAAGTGGACAGCTGATTGGAAATTGAAACTCGGTGGATCACATAACGGTGACCTTGAAGCTTATTCGGACTCTGGCTGGGCAGGAGATCCAGGAACGCGAAAGTCGACGACTGGTTTCGTTGTCTTCTTCGCAGGATGAGCCGTCTCCTGGGCTAGCTGGCGTCAGGACTGCGCGAGCCTCTCGTCCATGAAGGCAGAGTACGTGGCACTAGGAGAGACGTGCCAAGAAGTTCTGTGGTTACGGCGATTGCTCGAGGACTTAAGAGAGAAGCAAGAGAAGGCCACCACAGTACACGAAGATAATCAAGGATGTCTGGCCTTCGTGCAATCCGAAAAGAACAGCCGAAGGTCCAAACACATCAACACGAAGGAGTTCTTCATACGTGACCTTTGCGAGAGAGGAGAAGTCAAGCTTCAGTACTGCCCGAGCGATGTAATGCGGGCAGACGTGTTCACCAAACCATTGGGGAATGTTAAGCACAATGGCTTCGCAACTCTAATCGGTCTTCACGGCAGCCGAGGGGCCACCGCTGAGGAGGAGTGATGAACTACATCGGTGCACCGCTTGTTACTATATGTATGTATCTTGGTAGTGCATATCATTATAATAACTCTGGCGCTCATCACCAATAGTTACACTGTTGTTTTTGCTTTCCATTCTTGAATAAAACGTGTAACTTTGCAACCGCGTGTTTTTCTTTTTTGAAAGTATTTCGTGTCCGTTCCGGGATATTTTTTTCAGCCGACGTAGATCCACTGTTGAACTTGTCCACCTCGGCCTACAGGTTTCACATGAGTCTCAACATTTCAATATTTCTCATGTCAACACTAAACAAAATTATTGAATTTATTCAGTGCGAACACGAAAAAGTTTTTGTTAATTTTTTTTCTTGATTTGTTTTCTGTCGAACTTGTTTTCCGTGCTGAGCACCTATGCTACCGACGTGCCAGGAAGACAGCTCCCACACCTAGACCCTACATATCGACCCATCAACTCATGAACCGGGGACCAACGGCTTTACTTCCCTTCCGAAGGAAGGCGTGATCAGGGATGTTATGCCTAAGAACATCCCGGCGGTGCCGACTGGGATTGAACCCAGGCCTGCTGGAGTGAAAGGTAATCACGGTTACCACTTCACCACCGGCGTCGTTTATATGAACGAGTTGAAGATAAATGGTCTGTCTATCTGTACAAAAAATGCCCGACAGCTGAGGCACGACAGCTGCACTATTTTAGAACTGTTCAGGTTCAAACAGAAAGAAGTGAAACCAAGTGGTACTCGATTATGACACCTGGGTTTGAGGAAAACGTTTATTTCACGAAAACATTGATAACAATAATAAAAATATCATTCGTTTTCCTTTTCCAAAAGTTATTATCTTATAAAAATCTGAAAAAATATATTTATTTCAGCAGGTTTGACAAATTCATAAGCGTTCAAAACCTGACACCTTTTTGCAACAGTTGCAATATTAGATTTTCAATTTACTGTAGACCGAAGACGTATTCCGCTTAAAAAAAAAAAACTTTGAAATCATTTAAAAAATTTGAAATCATCACTGCAAGAGACAGTAAGCCCCCGTGAACATCCCAAGGCAACCGGTCAGCTGCAACAGGAACAGGACGGCAAATCAGAAAGGAAAACATTACACACTATGATCACGGAGAATGGCTCTCATTGCATGTGGAGCGGAAATAGGGCGGCAAAACTTTCAACTCCTCACACAGAAACCAACCTTCACCGAACGCTTCATCGGCTTCATTGGCAGCGCTGAGCCTGATGAGAAAAGGAATTTCCTTCGACTGGAAAATAAGTTGAAAGTTCAACAGAGGAAAAGATAACCGAGAACAAACAGCGCAACAACGCTATATGGCCTTTCGTTAACTTGCTGTTGAACGAAAGGGTAGCGGTTTTTCCAGAGCTCCGAATAAGGCGAAACCGACACTGGTGTTTTGCGGAAGTTTGGTTCATTAAATTTCTTATTGAATATTTTATGGTGGTTTTGCAATGGCTATTAGGCTATTGGACCAACCGGAAAGAGAGAAAGTTTCTTTGTGGATTGTGCAAAGTTTGGCACCTCGAGATAAGCCAATTGTACGTTGTAAACCACAACCGGAAAATCGAGATCGGTGGCAAATGTTCTAAGTTATACACGTGGTAAAAGTGAATTCTTAGCAGAACCGGCTACATGTGATTGTGGTTTTTGTAGGTATTCATTTATATCATAGCATGCAATCTATTCCTTCTCTACAGAGTGCAGTGGTGCATCTTGCTTGCACATTAGATCCAATGAAAAGTTATACGATGTCATGTACGGCATCAATTCCACTCCATGTGATGCCATTCATGGGTCCGCAGCATGGCAAAGGCAAAGTTACGAAAGTCACTTCCTGCGTCGTCGTGTGTCTCCGACTCGAATAGCCGGTCCCAGTATTATTGACGTTACACTCTCCAACTGGGTATACCGAACATCCGCAGCGGAAACATTTCCCAGAAGCGTTGAAACGAAAATAAAATTTCACCCCTAATAGCATAACATATTTTTCCCAAATTGACTAATTTATCTTCACTTTTCATTTTTGCCACACAGAGAGAGAGAGAGAAAGATGAGAAAGGAGGAGAGGGAGGCAGTGGATAGGGGTACGTTTTCGTCCACACGGTTGCACAAATTTTACTGCTGTTCCGGTTGGTGAAAAGAGCCAAAAAGGCAACCCAGAGGATGCCTGAAGGCTTATGACTTATCACGGCGGCTTTGTTGTTCCGTTCATGTGTTGGGACCTATGTATCTCCTCTAGAGTGCCAGTGGTCGCCGCTTCATCGGAGGAGCGACATATGACGAAAGATGAAATATTATCATTTTTGTGTGCGTTTTCGACGAAGCCAACGAGGGTGGGCATTTCCCGTGCTTGATTCAATTTGGAACAAGGGAAAGTTGTTAAATCGGATGGAAGTAGTCAATTGTTGTTGTGTTAAGTTCATCATGCTGTTATACATATAGAGTCGACTGGGTAAGGTAGGATACTTCATACTTTTCAACCAAATTTACAGGAAGTCAAGTGGGCGTTGTGAATGTTTAGGGTTGTTTGTTTCTCGACTGGACGGATTCGATTAGACATTGATGCTATGTTTTATCAGTTGAAGCTCATTGGCGTATCTAGAAGAGTATTTATTTAGTAGGCTGTTTATTTGTTTTGTAAAACTATGATTAGATAAAAATCAATTCAATCATTACCATATTAAATTGCATCAGGTCATGTTATTTCATACTTTAGAAATTACTTATGTTACAGGCTTAGAAACAAAAAAAATACAAAAACAAAATATTGATTGGTTTTTGAATAGTTTCTTTCAATATTCCTGAAAACTAAAAAAAATTCCAGGGCCCAGCAATTTTAATTGTCTGAATTTGCGAAATGTTTCCTTTAACAAGGTTTTGAATCAAAATCAAATCCGATTATAACAAATATCATATGGTTGGAAATTCAGATACAGTAGAATTCTAAAATTTGTTGAAAAATTCCTCAAAAAGTCTGCAATGCTTTACGATGCAGATTTAAGCAACCTTAAATGGAGCCGGAAGCTGATTGCAAACAAATCTTATGTTCATAATATTGTAAAGCAGTCGTTTCTCAATCTGTCGATGATAACGTGTACATCTAGAAGTTGTTTTCGCTTGGGACCAACCATGATTATTTGTTAAATTGTTACAAAATGGTCTTAAAAAATAGTAACATGTTGCATTCGAGCACCTTTTTATGCATCGTAGCGCTATGAGTGGCGAAAATTGGAAACGTTCATTTTAATCCGATCGTGAAGCAAGACATAACACTCCGATTTTATCGCAGATAGTATAGCCAATGTTTGAAAAATGAAATTATGATATGTAAATTTTTGAAGTCATAGTATTAGAAGGGATCCCTGCGTTGCGTAATACTTTGCTATGAAGGCCATCTTCCATTACCATTCTTTCTCGTTTAGATCGGCATAGCGGTTGAACGAAAAGTTATTATTTGTGAGGATTTTCAGCAAATCGAAAAAGTTATAGTGAGTTTTATAGAGATACCGACCGAAAATATGTATAAAAAAACCTAAAGGCCCCTAATTTGGACCAATACATAATTTCAGTAATCGACTAAATTTTTAATAGCGACCAAAAATATCCATTAGTACCGTCCCAATGACGCGTTCATCTAGATAAAATTGATAAATAGCAGATTTTTAGCGATGGGCCCAATCTTAGATCCATAGGCCAACATTAGAGCCATTTACCTCTAGTTGATTTTTGAAATAACGTCGGTATAGCAGAGCCGATGGCGAGTAACTAACCTTTTTCAAACCCTGGATACGAACCAGCACACGGCTGAGAGTCTCCTTTTTCTTTTCTTTTTTCTTCTACCTGCCAGTGGTGTTAGTAAGCGTGTGCGAGCTACCAGTTACGCCAAATCGACGATCAAATGCATTGTTTACAAAAGCTGATACGTCCCTTTGAAAAAGTTATCGAGCAAAAGAGAAAAGCCTGATGATTGAGTTTTTAGTTCGTTCGTTACTTAGTTTGGGTCCCCGTTGATTACATTATCTAGGGGTCATATTGTGAAGTGTTGGTTGTGGTACGAGCGGAAGTAGTAGTAATTTGAAGGACTCGCCTTGAGGAGTCTCGCCGGGCACGTGCAAACCTTGCCTCTTCACCTGCAAGTGACTCCTTTGCTTGCTTGGCGCTTAAGTGGAGAGGTTGATACACCTAAAGTCGAAGCTTTCGGCCAGTAACCCGTTACATTTTGTTCATTTTTTTTTTGACGTAGGACTACATCTGTGATTTCTATATGGGGGTACACTTCGTGAAAACCAAAAATGGAACATGTAACGAAATGTTGAAAGATTTTGAACGTTATAACTCAGCTGCCGCTTGACCAATTTCAATAATATTATCACCAATCGATCAGAAATACTTCCATGAATCGATAGCAATGCTTCTGACTGTTAGTTTTAAGCAAGTAACTATAATTTGACGGGAAACACATTCATTGTTACGTTTGTTTTTCTGGATGATAGAAGAGCATAGCAAAAATAGTGCGAAACAGGTTAGTGAAGCCATGGTCATCAAAAGAGGAAATCGATGAAGAGGATTGACTTTCACTCCTCTGTACTGCGAATATTTGACGGAATTATCATGCGTTGTTATGGACGATGAAACTTCTGTCCTAGAAGATTTCAAGCAGCTTCCAGGGCGGGTTTTCTATGGCCAACAATGCTACAGTTGAGTATATCAGGAGGAAGGCATCGACATTTCCAATACAAAAATACGTTATTTGGCATGCAGTTTGTACGTGTGGCCAAAAGAGTAATTCTTTCGTCACTACAAGCACAATCAACAACAGAAAGAGTGCCTGCAGAAGTGATTGCTAGAGTGTTCACTCGGCTGCCGAGAAAAGTAGGCCACTCTTGATGTGTGTCACACGATCGTCTGTTTACTTGGCAGCAACCATTGTGTGGTCCTCCTCATTGTTCTTCATCAGCAGTTCTTTCGGTCGATGCGTCATCGACATTGGAAAGCAGCCGTTTCGTGATGAGTGTGTGAGTGCTGACCACTTTTGCGTCCAATGCTGCAATGGAAGCGCTCTACCCCTCGTTGGCGATACTGCCATACAATGAAACCACGGGAAGCGGATCGTATTCTGATGGAGGAGGTTTATTGGATAGCGGAAGATAAAGTGTTTATTGTTCCTTTAAATTTGTCGAACCTCTTAACGGAATCCCTTTATGAAGCGCTTTGAGTGGGTTGGTTTATTTCCTTTAAATTCCGTTATAATTGCTTATCTTTTGACAGATACGCGTATTTCGTCTACTACTTGCAGACTTCATCAGTGCCAAGTACTCAACACTGTTTATTGTGTTGTACCTGTTAACTATAGTTTTACGATATACTGTATAGTGAACAAGAATCTTCGGCTCTGTGAAGTTAATTCGATTGAGCCTTATCAAATAAATTAATAAACAAAAAAGTAGCGATTGTTACCCTTCATCATTCACAAAGAAAACCCTTCGTTCTGGCCTGATTCGGCTACAAGTGGTACGTGGTTTTTTTTTTTTTTTATTTTTTTTTATTGGGTATCAAGCTGGAGCTGCGTGACAGCTTAGTTTTCAAGACTTGACCCATTTGAATAAATTTTGCTTCTATCTTTGACAATACAGCAGAAGAACTAGCCTATGTTGGCCGCTTGAACACTGGTTTCCGTATGTATTGTTTCAAGATAGTTATAGTAAAAACGATTGAATAAGTAAATCCGTTTCGAACGAAATATCTAAATTATGTAAGTTACGAAAAACGCGCGAATTCCGAAAGCCGTGCGAGATAACTGAAGCGAGAAAAAAAAGGCTAATTATCATTTAAAGAGTGCCACCAAAATAAATGTGGTAGCCTATATTGGCAAGTTGATTAATTTTGGTTTCCTCCCTAGATATTTTACTTATTTACTACTGAGCTCTGTTTTAAAATTAGTTAATTTAAAGAACGTATCAATCATTTCAAGATTTCGCGACCGCACCGAACAAATTCTAAACTACATAAGCTCAAAAGCGTTCGACAAGCTCTACCGAATTGCGTATCACTTCTGCGTAAGCTCCGTAGACGTAGGCGCGTTGAATCCGACAGCCGCGAAAAGTTAAACATGCATCAATACCACATAAGGAAAGATCGATTTTACGTAGGGTTTAGGTCATAGATTAACATTGACTGCTGTTTACAAATGTTAGTACTTGAACACTAAGAAATAAGTTAACTCAAATGCTTTAACCGCATATATAAGAGATTTCGCGTATTGAGAGAATAATATAGTAATCGAGTACAACAAACTCAGGGGAATAGAATACCTCCAAAAGTTTAAAAGCTATTAATTGTCACATACCTCTACTTTTACTTATTTCCTAAACTATTTTTTCTTTTTAAAGTTCAAGACTAAATAAGAAGATTTATTCATTCCTAGTTGAACACTCAGTCGGTTAACAACGTCCCGGTCTCAGTCGCGCGGCATCTAATTTTTTTTTCGGTGTTTTTTCCGCCCGAGCGGTTTTTTCACCCCCCCATTGGGTGCCCCAAGTGACCAGTGTGCAACAGAGGAAGTGGAATTCCATGGGCCGAGCCCCTTGGAGTTGCCATCCAGCTTTAATCCACCCCGGTAATCCATCCGGTCGTCAAGCCATTTTTTCATCATCGTGCCGACCCACCAACACCAATCATCACCACCAGCAGCAGCAAACGGACCATCTAGCTGCAACGGCTGATAGGTTGTTTACAACCGGCATAAGTATTAGACAATACATTTTGCAAGTCCATTGCCTCCCTATTGTAGTTTAATTTTGCCTCGTGGCGCGTGACTCTGTCTCTCACCCCTGGTAGGGGAGTATGGGTCATAGTGAGACAACTTTTTGCAAGTAGATATAAGTTTTTTTTTTGTTTCGATTTTTTTTTTCTTTTTGATTTGTTCGTACGTCGGGCAAAAAATTTAATTACTAGTAATTAAAATTAATTAATTAGTGAAGGTTTTATTTTTTTTTTCCTTCTTAAGTGGTTGCGCACCGCTTTTGCGCAACACTTATGGCATCTTCCGATGCCTACGTTACACGAACCAGATACTATGAACCGTCTTCGAAAGGACCATGGGTTGTCTTTTTTCGGCCCAAAAATAAACCTTTGAAAACTCTCGACATAACGAGAGATTTGCTGCGTAAGTATCCGGGAATCTTGGTACACAAAGAAAGATTCAACAAACTGCGTGTAGAAGCACCGACTTATGATGTGGCAAATAAAATTGCTGATCACGAGTTGTTTAGTGTTGAGTACAACATCTACATCCCTTCTCGAGATGTGGAGATAGAAGGCGTGGTCTCCGACGCGAGTCTGACTGTCGAGGACTTGAAACATGCCTCGGGAACTTTTAAAAACTCGACATTCGCTACCGCGCTAGTGAAGATACTGGATGTAAGGCAACTGCATTCAGCATCTTTGCTAGACGGTAAAAAAGTTTATAAACATTCAGACTCGTTCCGGGTGACTTTCGCAGGTTCAGTTCTCCCAAACTTTGTTAAAATTGATGGTGCTTTTTTTCCGGTGCGGTTGTTTGTACAGAGGGTATATAATTGTACCAACTGCAAAAGGCTGGGACACTCGGCCAGCCATTGCGGCAACAAAACTCGTTGTGGCAAATGTGGTGAAAACCACAAAGAGGATTCTTGCCACAAAGAATCAGTAAAATGCGCTTACTGTGGCGAGAATCCTCACCCCTTGCAGGAGTGCCCGATGTACAAGCAGCACTCCGATAAAGTGCAGCGTTCAATCTCTGGACGCTCCAAGCAGACATATGCTCAAATGTTGAAGGCTGCATCAGCCGTCCAAGATGCAAACCAATTTTCGGTTTTGTCAGTTGAAGAATCGGACTCTGACTCATCCGATGAAGGTGATTCTACGGTGGTACACGCACCTTCAAAAATAGACGGTTCCTCAAAAAGAAAATGCCCCTCCCCGAAAGTGCGCCGTAAGAAAACTAAAGTCACCTCCAGACGATTGCCAAATTCCCAGGGTAATGGGGATGAAAAAACAAAACCGAAGGCTCCTGTTGATCCAATCCCTGGATGCAGCAAGAATTTTCCGCCATTGCCCAACAAAGATAAAAAAAATAAAAAAGCTGCTCCTCAAACTTCTCAAAAGAAATCCAAGTCCGAACGAGGTTTGCTAGCTTTTTCGGACATTGTGGAATTCATATTAAACATGTTCAACATACAAGACCCTCTAAGAAGCTTAGTTTCTGCCTTGCTTCCAACATTAGAATCATATCTTAAGCAATTGACTGTTTCATGGCCCCTCCTTGCATCAATCATATCTTTCGATGGATAATTCGTCGAACGAGGTTGAAGATATGATCACTGTGCTACAGTGGAACTGCCGTAGTCTAGTGCTTAAACTAGACTCGTTCAAATTTTTACTTCACAATTCTGATTGTGATATATTTGCTCTCTGTGAAACATGGCTTTCTTCCGATAAAGAACTCAACTTCCACGATTTTAACATTATACGCCTGGATAGAGACGATTCTTATGGAGGAGTACTTTTAGGGATCAAAAAGTGCTACCCTTTCTACAAAATTTCCCTTCCTGCTCTATCCGGCGTCGAAATCGTTGCTTGCCAAATAAATGTGAAGAACAAAGATCTTTGCATAGCTTCAGTATACGTTCCACCAAGAACCTCCATTAGCCGTAGTCAACTCTGGAATCTAGTTTCGATTCTTCCATCCCCAGTATTAATTCTGGGTGATATGAACTCCCATGGTACTGGGTGGGGCGATCTATATGACGACAATAGAGCGGCTATTTTTTACGATTTATGTGACGATTTCAATTTGACTATTTTGAACACTGGTGAAGCGACACGTATAGCAAAACCTCCGGCTCGAGAAAGCCGACTCGACCTATCTTTGTGTTCAAGATCGCTATCATTGGATTGTCAGTGGAAGGTTATCAATGATCCCCATGGTAGCGATCATTTGCCAATCATCATTTCAATAAAGTGTGGCCCTCACTCTGCAGAACCATCTCGGGTTCCATTTGATCTTACAAGGAACATCGACTGGCAGAAATATGCAACGGCGGTGACAATCGGTGTCGAATCAATAGATGCGCTTCCACCATTGGAAGAATATCGATTCCTAGCCGATTTGATTTACAAAAGCTCACTGGAAGCACAAAAAAGAAAAGTTCCAAGTGCACCCTTTAAAAGGAGACCAGCCACACCTGGTTGGGACGAAGAATGCACAAAATTGTATGTAGAAAAATCTGATGCTTTCAAAGCTTTTCGTAGACACAAAACCCCCACTTACTTCGAGGAATATTCAAAGCTTGAGACAAAGCTGAAACAATTAATCAAAGCAAAAAAACGCGGTTATTGGCGCAATTTCGTCGAGGGACTCTCACGAGAAACCTCAATGAACACCTTGTGGAGGGTGGCTCGCAACATGCGTAACCGCTCATCTTTCAATGAGAGTGAAGAATACTCCAACCGATGGATATTCGATTTCGCAAAAAAGGTCTGTCCGGACTCAGTTCCAGCACAAAATATTCTTCGAGAAGCGTCTCCTAGCGGCGGCTCTCTGGATAGACCATTCTCCATGCTGGATTTCTCTATGGCTCTTCTTTCATCGAACAACTCCTCACCGGGAAGCGATATGATTAAATTCAATCTTCTGAAAAATCTCCCAGATATCGCTAAAAGACGCTTGCTAGATTTATTCAATTCCTTGCTAGAAAACAACATTGTACCGCCTGAATGGAGACAGGTCAAAGTAATAGCCATTAAAAAACCTGGCAAATCAGCGTCTGACCATAACTCATACCGTCCGATTGCTATGCTTTCGTGCATTAGGAAATTGTTGGAGAAAATGATCCTTCGGAGACTCGATCACTGGGTCGAATCAAATAACTTGCTATCAAATACACAATTTGGGTTCCGCAAGAGCAAAGGAACAAACGATTGTCTAGCGCTGCTTTCCACAGATATTCAACTGGCCTTTGCACACAAGGAGCAATTGGCTTCAGTATTCTTGGACATTAAGGGGGCTTTTGATTCAGTTTCCATTGAAATTCTGTCAGACAATCTGCACAGATGTGGACTTTCTGGAATTTTAAATAATTTCTTGTACAATTTGTTGTCAGAAAAGCAAATGAACTTTTCTCTTGGAAAACTGACAACTTCCAGAATTAGTTACATGGGCCTGCCCCAAGGCTCATGTCTCAGCCCTCTTCTTTATAACTTTTATGTCAAAGATATCGACAACTGTTTGGCAGAACAATGCACGCTAAGACAACTTGCAGATGACGGTGTGGTTTCCGTAAGAGGTCCACATGCCGTGGACTTGCAAGGACCATTGCAAAATTCCTTAGATAACTTGTCTTCTTGGGCTATGAATCTAGGGATCGAATTCTCGCCGCAGAAAACTGAACTGGTAGTGTTTACTCGAAAGCGGTACCCAGCCCAAATGCAGCTTAATCTTTTGGGCAGAAACATTACCCAATCATTGTCTTTCAAGTACCTTGGGGTCTGGTTTGATTCAAAGTGCACTTGGAATGCCCATATTACGTATTTGAAGCAAAAATGTCAGCAGAGGATCAACTTTCTCCGTTCAATTTGCGGCACATGGTGGGGTGCTCATCCGGGAGACCTCATAACGCTTTATAAAACAACTATTCTCTCTGTTCTAGAGTACGGCTCTTTCTGCTTTCTCTCGGCAAGAAAAAGTCACCTAATAAAATTGGAACGAATTCAATATCGTTGTCTGCGTATTGCTCTAGGCTGTATGCACTCAACGCATAACATGAGTCTCGAGGTTCTGGCAGGAGTAACACCCCTCCAGAACCGTTTCTGGGAGCTCTCTCTCAGAATACTAATCAAATGCGGAGTGACGAACACACTTATAATTGCTAATTTTGAAGAAATTCTTGGGATGAACACACAATCTCGATTTATGAGAATCTACCACCACTACATATCATCAGATATGTGTCTTCCTTGTTATACTCCAGACCGTGTTCACTTCACCAATCGCAGTTCCTCAATTGAATATGATCTGACCATGAAACAAGCAACTCATGGGATTCCCGATCAACTTCGACCTATTATTATCCCACGTATTTTTACTGAAAAGTACCAACAAGTCAATTGCATGAAAAGATATTTTACAGACGGGTCCCGTCTCAATGGATCCACTGGCTTCGGTGTCTTCAATGAAAACTCTAGCGCCTTCCGCAAACTTCAGGAACCTTGTTCCGTTTTTGTTGCTGAGCTGGCAGCAATCAACTTCGCATTGGGGATGATTTCCAATATGCCCACAGACCATTACTTCATCTTCTCGGATAGTCTCAGTTCGATTGAGGCTATTCGGTCGATGAAACAAGGTAGGCACTCATCTTATTTCCTTTCAAAGGTAAGGGAGCAGATGTGTGTGCTGGTCGAAAGATCATATATGATTACCTTTGTATGGGTCCCCTCACATTGCTCAATCCCAGGCAATGAGAAGGCGGACTCTCTCGCAAAGGTGGGCGCGCAGGAAGGCGAATTGTATGACAGGCAAATTTCACACGATGAATTTTACCATTTAGTGCGTCAGAGTACCTTTTCGAGTTGGCAAACCGATTGGGACACTGGAAATCTTGGACGGTGGTTACATTCAATTATTCCTAATGTTTCTTCGAGAGCGTGGTTTAAAGGCTTGGGCTTAAGTCGTGACTTCATTCGCGTGATGAGTAGACTTATGTCCAACCACTACTCGCTAGATGCTCATCTCAATAGAATAAACCTCGTGGACAGCAACATCTGTCGGTGTGGAAACGGTTACGATGACATCGAACACGCAGTTTGGCAATGTACGGATAATGACGCCGCCAGAGAGCGACTTTTGAATACCCTCGAGGCCCAAGGAAGACAACCCTATGTTCCTATCAGAGACGTGTTGGCAACCCGTGATCTCTGCTATATGCAGTCCGTTTATGTTTTTCTTCAAATGTCTAGTATAAGAATTTAATTCCTTTTGTCTTTTGTCTCTCTTTATTAGTTTTTGTTTGTCTTGTCCCCCCGTCTCGATGAGTCTCATCGTCGCCCACTGGTCACCCACCATAGCCGGTCGAACTCCGGACGAAGCTAGAACAGCACTACCGTTCATACTGGCGACAACGCTCTGATGAGACAACGAAACCCTACCCCAAGCTCCTCCCCTGATCCTATCCTTCGAAAATGTACCCTTCTAACCTCGAGTAAGCCGCGAGTAATCGGCCCAACTCCTACTAGACATAGAATTAAGTGAATTTTGTTACACACAGTGAACAATGAATTATCGGCTCCGTAAAGCTAACGCGATTGAGCCTCCCAAATAAACGAACTAGATAAAAAAAAAAAAAGAAGATTTATTCTACAACTTTAAAGGTTAGTTGCCTCCCTAAGTGGATGCGGGGGGCATCCTAATTCTTTTGTTAATCTACTTAATGTCATTAGGTTTTCTGAAGTTTCTTATTTAAGTTCATTTGATGATTATGATATCTCATTAGTCTAATTTAATAAATTATTGAAATCTCTAATTCACCTAATCAATCATAACCCATGCTTTTGTAAGTACCTGCACTTGTGCTTGTAATCTAAAACTAAACGTGTTTCAAGTACTTTTGATTTTGACCTATACCTATTTATTATAACTTAGTTCGACCCAGGTGACACCTTCAAGTGACTAAAATGCTTCATTTTGAATTTAGTTTCCTAGCTGATTTTAAATTATTTAGGGTATATGATCCAACTACACTCACACGTTTCCACTATGTCGTCCCACAAAATTACGTATGGATATATCACAATAGAAGCACGCCACAGTGGAAATCCCGAGCCATAGTTCAAACACTTATCCCAAATCAATATGAAGCACATATAATATTAGTTACAATACCATGTACACAAATGGTGTTTAACGTTGTTCCCTGAGTAATACTTCAATGAAAACAACAATGAAAGATTGTCACGCAAAAAGAAGAATCACTGTTGAGCACTTACTGAAATACTTGAAGGGTACAATTCCCTTGCAAACCCAAACAAATATATCTGCATAAAAATAAATAAAATAAGAGTGATTTGCGGCAAAACCCGCCAGTATCACACCCAACGTCAGTGCCTATACGTAAGCGTACTACGACGCGGCTCTCAATTAAAGGAGTAACAAGTGTGATACTATCACTGCTAGACTAGATCTTTGGTTCTCTCATGCAGAGAGGGGAAGCCTAGTAATCCCCATTGCCAGCAACGCCGACCATAAACCTACCGTCTCCAACACTCCACTAGCATGAAATTAAGCCCGCCTACCAACAGCAAGGTGCAAAAACTAGCCAAGGGGAGGAACGAAGCAAATCAAGTGAATATTGTACCAAAAACCGCAAATCCGCCAAATTGTCCAGAGTTCCGTCAAATTGACTGCGTGAATTTTTAAATCATATCCCATGAATCTGAAATATACAACTGCAATTGAAATATAATGAGAAATTTGTGTGATGGATTATTGTGAATACAGACTTTATATTTATATAATTACCTCACAGTAATCTGCAAAACACATTAGGAGTTTAGCCTCGAGTTTAGCAGCGCCAGGGGTGTAGTGGTGAGTGTGAATACCTCTCACCCCAGCAGGCCTAGGTTCAATCCCAGTTGGCGCCGCCGGGATGTTCTGAGGCATAAATACCATCTCTGATCACGGGAAGTAAAGCCGTTGGTCCCCGGTTCATGAGTTGATGGGTCAATAGGTAGAGTCCAGGTGTGGGAACTGCCTCCTTGGCGTCGGTAGCATTGGTGCTCAGCCCTGAAAACAAGATCGACGGAAAACAAACCAAGAAAAAAAAGACATTAGTAGTTCCCTTCCCTGAAATCTCGCTTAAATGTCTTTACATAATTCTTTTTTAATACCCTTGATTTTTTTTTTAATCTTGGAAAAATCTCAGAATTGGCTTGGAATTCTAGTTAGAATTATCTAGAAATTTCCCACAGCTTCTTGATATTCCCTTTGATTTCACCTACACTCCCGATAAAAGTTTAGAATTACCCCCCAAAACTTCATATTTCATATTTCACCACATTTAGTTCCAAAGAGCCTGAATGAGATGTGAAGCTTGCGCAGATTACTTGAATATATGATGTAACGGAACGATGATACTAATTGTAATAAGCACAAGTAAATGCTTCCAGAAGTTAGTTAAGATAACATATTGAAAAATGTAAAACTTGAGTGTTGAATTGAAATATTTTAAATTGTGATAAATTAATTTTTTTTTTTTATTAATTAATTTATTTGTACAGGCTCAATCGAATAAACTTTACAGAGCCAAGTTATCATTTGCGTTATACATAATTGAATGTGATAAATTTAAATTTTCCCCCATTTAACATGCGTTGAACCATTCTGAATGGCCATCCAGTTGTAATTATATCACAGCATTGCTCATAATTTTCCGGTACCATGGAGTCAACAAAGTAAAAGTGAAAGGAGATCAGCAAAATGAAGCACATGCGATACTATAATGAAGTGATGCTCGTTAACCCTCCGTTGCTCGCGCCAACTTTTGTAACACGAGTACTCGCGCGTTGTACTTTGTACAACAGTGTGAGTTTTCTATTGCAATTTTGCAGCCGAGCTTCCAATCGATATGAAACCAACGGGTATTCCTTAAGAAAAAAATTTTACTAAACAAGCTAAACTTTTATCACAGTTAACCCCTATAAAAATGAGGATAATAGAGAAAATGTGAATGGAAACCGCGTAAACGGTGTCCGTGGGATTTGACATAATTGGTTACAACATGGAAAATCTCAAGATCCTGACCAGATAGAAAGTTACTGTCTTGGGCAAAGTTGTTCTAAATATCAACCTTTTCGCTGGTGGACAGTAGTTCAGAATTTTCTCACTACGTAGCGCTAGAATACATGTGACATTATCGCATGTGATATATCTCGAGATCATGACCAGATAAAAAGTTACTGTCGTTGACAAAGTTGTTGATGAGATAAAAGCCTATTTCTTGGTGGACAATAGTTCAAAATTTTCTCAATACGCGGCGCTAGTATACACGTGAAATTCTCATAAAAAATATCTCGAGATTCTGACCATATAAAAAGTTACTGTCTAGGGCAAACTTGTTCAGGGGGTCAAATATTTTTGGCTGGTGAACAGTAGTTCAGAACTTTCGCACTACGTGGCGCTAGTATACACGTGAAATTATCATATAAAATATCTCGAGATCCTGACCAGATAGAAAGTTACTGTCTTAGGCAAAGCTGTTCAGGAGATCATAGCCTTTTTGTTGGTTAACAGTAGTTCAGAATATTCTCACTAGGTAGTGCTCGTATACATGTTAAGTTCTCGCATCATCACTAGATCCTGACCAGATAGAGAGTAAATGTCTTTGGCAAAGTTGTTCAGGAAGTCAAGATTGTTTCGTTGTTGGACAGTTGTTCAGAATTTTCTCACTACTTGGTGCTAGTATACACATTCAATTCTCGCATATACATTAGCTCAAGATCCTGAGCAGATAGAAAGTTACTGTTTTCGGCAAACTTGTTCAGGAGGTCAAGATTTTTTGGCTGGTAGACAGTAGCCCAGAATTGTCTCACTACGTGGCGCTAGTATACGTGTACAATTCTCGCGTATGCTAAGCTCGAGATTCCTTGTTTTGAAATCAAGAAATAAGACCGGAAATAAAAAAAAAAGAACAACAGAAGAATTGAGACTTCTGGATCAAGAAAGAACACCTGCTCGATCTTTCGCGTTCAAACCACCGAACACTAAAGTTCGACGTCAACCCACTCCGATGGCCTGACTGGTGACTTTATATTAGTAGAGGAATAAAGGAGGGGATTTCAGCAGAAGAACAGTAGGATGACTCTCAAATTAGGAGGAAGTAGAAAAAAGGTTTTTTTTTCTTTAATTGCCGTGCAAAGTTACAGCTACCAAAATAAACTTTGGAAATCAAATATAATATAAATTAATTATTTTATTGCATGAGAAATAATGGCGCCCGTGGTGTAGTGCAATGGGTTTGGGTTCAATCCCAGCATAAAACCTCTGAACACGCCTTCCGGGGGAGAGTAAAGGAAAGTAAAGCCGTTGGTCCCCGGTCCATGAGTTGATGGGTCGATAGTTAGGGTCCAGGTGAGGGAGCTGCCTCCCTGGCATCGGTAGCATTGGTACTTATTACAGAATACTAGAACGACGGAAAACAAATCAAGGAAAAAAAAATGAATTAAAGCAACTTAGCTGTAAACGTCATGTTTAAAACTAAATTTAAGTTCATCTGTCGTTGAACTAACGATGAAAATAAAGAGAGAGAGATCAGTCCGCATCGTGCTCTCTTGCCGTGCGGATCTATTTGCTTTTTGCTGAAGGAAGTGTTACTACTACCTAAAGCTACAACAAATTTAAACAGCACTTTTCAGTGCTCAACCTGTAAAAAATTTTCTACCTTGTTCAACTCTTATTCCTCTTCGATCCTTGTTTGGACCCTACCCGAGGTAATCCTTCTTGGATATCGATTTGGAAAATTCCTCTTCGATCCTTCAGATTCTTATAGTAATCTGCTTGGAAGTCGATTTGGATAAAAATTTACTGCCGCCATGGCGCCTAAACGCAAAAGAAAGGGGCAAACTCTTGACCCCCCTTCTGATGAAATTAATTTGAGTAATCAATTTGATTTGCTCACGGATGATGAGAATGATCCATCATCCAAGAAAAATTCTAGTAAACTTTCCCGGCTTAATGCCAAGAAGGAAAAGATTCCCCCTATTGTGATAACCACTACCGATTTCCATGCTCTTCGCATGGAACTTTTGAATTTCGTGAAAGTTAAGTTTTCACTACAAATTGGACGTCGGGGTGAATGCCGTGTATTGGCTGAAACCTTGGACGGATTTAAATGTCTTCTCAAGTATCTTACTGAGAAGAAGCACAAATTTTTTACTTACGACACCAAAACTGAACGTGTGTTCAAGGTTGTCATGAAAGGACTGCCCAGTGGTGAATCCCTGGATCAGATCAAAGATGAACTGGCAAAATTACTTGGAGTTGTGCCACTCCAAGTAATCAAAATGAAAATGAAATCCCGTCCTGGCGATTCACGCAACGGGATTTCTAATGATTTTTATTTAGTTCACTTCAAATCTAGTGAACTAAACAACCTTAAGGCCTTAGAAAAAGCTAGCCTTATGCTCCATGTCCGAGTGAAGTGGGAACACTTCAGGAAGACTGGAGGAAATTTCCAAAACCTCACCCAGTGCCGTAAGTGCCAGGGATGGGGTCACGGAACTAAAAATTGCTACATGCCAGCTAAATGCATGAATTGTGGTGATTCCTCTCACGCAAAGGACGACTGTCCTGTGAAGGAAGATCCTAAGAAATTTAAATGTTCAAATTGTGGTGAAAACCACAAATCCAATTTTTGGGAATGTAAGACTCGCAAAGCGATCCTACAATCTCGTTCTAACCGTCAGGTAGGAAACGCTCCACGTTTCCGACCAGGTACAAATTCCTCTGCTGTTAACAACGGTCAGCGAGGAACAAATTCTACATTCGTACCCGTAGGTACAAATATCTCCCCTGCTTCAAATGTTTCATCTGTACCTACTCCCCTCGCTGCTAACAATGTTCAGCGAGTTAATGGAGCTACCTATGCTGCTATTGCAGCGGGTAGAAATCAAAATACTAACCAACGTTCTAACGGAAATTTTGACAATTTTGACTTAGGAAGCATTACTGCCCCCAAAATGGATTTTTTACAGAATTCATTAATTGACATGATTTCTGATATGCTTAAATCTAACTCCATGTTTGATGCTATTCAAACTGGAGTAAAATTTGCAAATAATATTGTCATGACTTTAAAATTCAGTAATGGATTTTAAAGCATTAAATATTGTAAATTGGAATGCTCGATCTCTTAAAGATAATGACGACGAGCTATTTAACTTTTTGAGAGTTCATAACGTGCATATTGCCGTTATAACTGAAACGTTCCTTAAACCTGCCCATAAGGTTAAGAAGGACGCAAATTACTTGATTTATAGAAATGATCGTCTTGATGGACCCTGTGGTGGCGTTGCCATCATTATTCATAGACGAATCAAACATAAAATTCTTTCTTCATTTGAAACCAAAGTTTTTGAAACTTTGGGAGTTTCTGTTGAAACAAAATTTGGACAACTTACGTTTATAGCTGCCTATTTGCCATTCCAATGCGTAGGCCAGCAAAAGAATTTTCTCAAGGGTGACCTCCAGAAACTTACCCGTCATAGGTCTAAATTCTTCATTATTGGTGATTTTAATGCAAAACACCGCTCATGGAATAATGCTCAAAGCAATTCCAATGGTAATATTCTGTTTGATGATTGTTCTGCAGGTTATTACACTATTCAATATCCAAACAGCCCAACATGCTTTTCTTCTACAAGAAATCCCTCCACTATTGATTTGGTCTTAACTGATTCATGTCAACTTTGTAGCCAATTGGTTACCCATGCTGACTTAGGTTCTGATCACCTTCCAGTAACTTTTGAAATATCCCAAGAAATAATTTGTAATCCCAACAGCTCTACTTTCAATTACCATAGAGCTGATTGGGAGCAGTATCGAACATTTATGGAATATAACTTCGATCCAAACATTCCTTTGCAAACCAAAGATGAAATTAATTATGCTCTTGAATCTCTGACTACTTCTATAGTTGAAGCAAGAGCTGCCTCAGTACCAAAATGCGAGGTTAAATTCGATTCAATTATAATAGACGATGATCTTCAGCTCTTGATCCGTCTTAAAAATGTCCGTAGGAGACAATATCAAACTACACGCGATCCTGCCATGAAAGTTATCTGGCGGGATTTGCAAAAACAAATTAAAAAGCGATTCTCTGCCCTGAGGAACAAAACTTTTGAAAATAATATTTCTAAATTAGACCCGAGTTCCAAACCCTTTTGGAAACTCACAAAAATTTTGAAAAAACCTCAAAAGCCTATTCCAGCGCTTAAAGAAGGTCGTAAAATTTTGATCACAAATTTGGAAAAAGCTCAGAAACTTGCTAAGCAATTCGAGAGTTCCCATAATTTCAGTTTGGGTCTTACTAGTCCTATTGAGAATCAGGTTGCTCGGGATTTTCTGAATATTTTCTCTCGGGAAAATATTTTTGATGATTCCTGGGGGACTGATTTGGACGAAGTAAGGTCTATAACTAAAAAATTTCAAAATATGAAAGCTCCAGGTGATGATGGAATTTTCTATATCCTCATCAAAAAACTCCCAGAGAGTACCTTGTCTTTCTTGGTAAAATTATTTAACAGATGTTTCCATTTGGCATACTTTCCTGATAAATGGAAAAATGCAAAAGTTGTTCCAATTTTGAAGCCGAATAAAAATCCAGCTGAAGCTTCTAGCTACCGTCCAATAAGTTTGCTTTCTTCAATAAGTAAACTTTTTGAAAAGATAATTTTGAATAGAATGATGCTTCACATCAATACGAACTCAATTTTTGCAGATGAGCAGTTTGGATTTCGCCATGGGCATTCAACTACTCATCAACTCTTAAGAGTTAACAATTTAATTCGTTCAAACAAATCTGAAGGCCACTCAACTGGAGTTGCTCTTCTAGACATAGAAAAAGCATTCGACAGTGTTTGGCATGAAGGTTTGATTGCTAAATTGAAAAAGTTTAATTTTCCACTTTATATTATGAAGTTAGTTCAAAATTATTTAACTGACAGAACTCTTCAAGTAAATTATCAAAATTCCAAATCTAATCGACTACCTGTTAGGGCAGGAGTTCCTCAGGGTAGCATTCTTGGGCCTATATTGTATAACATTTTCACTTCGGACCTCCCTGATTTGCCTCAGGGTTGCCACAAATCTTTGTTCGCTGATGACACAGGCATTTCCGCTAAAGGAAGAAGTCTTCGTGTTATTTGCAGCAGACTGCAGAAAAGTTTAGATATTTTCTCTTCTTATTTACAAAAATGGAAGATTTCTCCCAACGCTTCCAAAACTCAACTTATAATATTTCCACATAAGCCTAGAGCTTCGTTTTTGAAACCTAGTAGTAGTCACATAGTCACTATGAACGAAGTTCCAATTTCCTGGTCAAACCAAGTGAAATATCTTGGATTAATACTTGACCATAAATTAACTTTTAAAGATCACATTGAGGGCATTCAAGCCAAATGTAACAAATATATAAAATGTTTGTATCCTCTTATAAACAGGAAATCCAAACTTTGCCTGACGAATAAACTTCTAATATTTAAACAAGTTTTTAGACCGGCCATGCTTTACGCTGTGCCAATATGGTCTAGTTGCTGCACTACCAGGAAAAAAGCACTTCAAAGGATTCAGAACAAAATTCTGAAAATGATTTTGAAGTTGCCTCCCTGGTACAGTTCAACCGAAGTACATAGAATTTCGAATGTTGAGACTTTAGCACAAATGTCCAACAAAATAATTAATAATTTCAGGCAAAAATCATTGCAATCCTCAATTGCAACGATTAATTCCCTTTATACTTAGATAAGATTTAGTTTTAGTTTTTAGTTTTAAGATATCAATTGTTATACTGACATGCAGGTTAAAAAACCTGTTTAAAATACTGAATTGCCAAGACATGAACAATGTAAAAACACTTAGATATATATCATAACAATTAAGGCTGGTACGTTACTGCAGTAACTGGAGCACCTAGGTTAAAATGAAATGTAATTTATTTTGAATTTGGAACAAATAAAGAGTTAAAAAAAAAAAAAAAAAAAAAATAAAAAAAAAAAAAAAAAAAAAGAGAGAGAGATGGATTAGTAATGTCCATTTAATTCCACTACCATCTCTCTCTTTATATACACGCAAAAAAAAACCGTCTGGTATTCGTGAACAACAAATCACGAAAGCATGAGCTGCTAGTTCGTTTGAATTCATGACTTAGTTCCACTAGCGTGCACAGGAATCTTGTTAAGAAGGGGCAATTTTTTTTTCTATGGTGCATTTAATTTGGGGATGGGGAGTACTTCAAAGTGCGTGGTGGATGGTGATGTCCATCCACCACTGCTTCCCTATACTGTTCAATTTAGCTAATTTTATTAATTTTTTGCTCCGGTGGTGGTTCATCTTCTGCAATGCAAACTGCTTTCAGACAGCACATGGAATTGGCAATTTAATCCCATCGACGATGTCGATGATGGTCGGTTCGTCAAATGGCTGCAATAATAATCGAAATGATACATTTGCTGCAATGTTGTTGCCTTGGTGGTTTGCTTCAGCTGAAGTCACATCAGATGGTGGTGATAGCACCGAAAAACCGATATAAATGACCAATAGGGTAAACGCTCCTATAGTTGCGGTACGTTAGAAGCGTTAGGCTCCTATAGTTGTGTATTGAGTCTCCATGCACAACTATAGGAACCTAACGCTTCTAACGTACCGCAACTATAGGAGCGTTTCCCCTAAGAATCGCATTCTTCTATGAGCTCTTTTGAAATACTTCTCAATCTGAAATTATTTTTAGAACTTCTTGAATTTTACTCACAACACCTTGGAACTAAAATTCCCTAAGAGTTTCAGAAGAATTTCCTTAGTATTATCCAGAAATTATTCCCGGAATGAGCTAAAAATTATCGGTACTCCCTTGAAATTTTCCTCAAAATCCCTTTGAAATTTCACACAAACATTGATTTTCTCGGTATTCTTTTCGAAATTATCTTGGAACTATCTGCAGGACGCTCTAGAAATTATCCGCAGATTTTTTTTTAATCCTCCCCAGAAATATTTTGGAACTGTCCTAAAAGTTCAATATCCTTGAAGTTCTTTTCGTAATATTTTTGAACTTTTTTTTCAGAACACCTTGGAACTGAAATTCTCCTAATGTTTCAGAAGAATTTCCACTGTATTCTCCAAAAATTCTTTCCAGAATGAGCTTGAAATTACCCTCGGAATTTCCTTGAAACTTCCTCAACATCCCTTTGGGATTTCATTCAAAATTTGATTCTCTCGGTATTCTTTTCAAAATTATCATGGAACTATCTGCAGGATTCATTAGGAATTATTCGCAGAATTCTCATGGAATCATCCCCAGAAATCTCTTCTTTTGAAACTGTTATCAGAATTCAATACCCTTGAGGTTCTTCTCGGAAATGTTCAATATAGCTTGCCCCTCCATTCACCAGGACTGTGAAATTTTTACATAAGGAATTTTCAATTCAGTTTGTCCCTCCATGCAGCCGATTGTTGCAAATCTAACACCAGAAATTTTCAATACAAACTTGCCCTCAGGTAATTTTAAACCAGAAAATTTTCAACTGACCAGAGCCATGCAAATTTTCCACCGTTAATGTTCAATAAAAATTGCTTCTCCAATCTTCTGATTGGTGCAGATTTCCTTTTTCAATTTTCCACCAGACATTTAAAGGATGCAATATTAAGACCAAAATTTTTCCGAAAAACTTGCCCATCCTTTCACCAGAACGGTGCAGATTTTCCACCAGAAATTTTCAATGTAGCTTAATTTTAAATAAAACTTGTGCCTTCATTTACCATACCAGTGCAAGTTTTCCACCAGAAATATTTTCATTTATCTGAGCGATCCAAATTTTGCACCAGAAATTTTCAATAAAGCATGCTCCTGCATTCACCAGAACGGTGCACCAAAACTTGTCAGTGAAGTTTGTTTCACCATGCACCTTTGTGGTGCAATTTTCAGGCTTTGCCTCTTCATGCACCAAAATGGTGCAAATTTTCCACCATAAATTTTCAATGAAGCTTGCATTCATCAGAATGATGCAAATTATGCACCAGAAAAATTAATAAACCTTGCTTCTACATTCACCACAGTGCACTTTCCACCAGAAATTTTAAGTTTAATGTGAACCTCGAAATGTTTAGCGTGATTCAATTTTTCCACCAGAGTTATTCATTTTGATTAATCCCTCCATGCACCCCCTTGATGATATTGTTACACCAGAAATATTCAATTAATAGCTTTTTCTTCGATTTACCACCAAGAAGGTGAATTTTTTCAACCTTAAATTTACCCTCTTCTTTTAGCCCTCCATGAAACACATTGAAAAAAAAAATTACACCAGAATCTTTTTAACCAAAAAATTTCATTGAAGTTTGTCCCTTCATGCACTTTTATGGTGCAATTTTCAGGCACCATTTCAAAGGAATTGACGCAATGAAAAGTTTCCAGTGCCCTTATAGTATGAAATGATATTATTTTACCTTCAAATCAAGTTATATCATAATTTTGTAAACGTGGAAAAAAAAATCTTTTTAATAATGCCCCACCCTGTGCACGCCATTTATTTCATGAAAATGTTATTTACTCGATCACGTTTACGGGAATTAAGCACAGACCATCGATTTCATAACGCTACAGAAAGCACAAAATAAAATCATGATTTCGTGATCCATGAACCCATAAGTGTGATTTTCGTTCCTGAAATCGTGAACTTGGATCACATTCAATGCTGCGGCAGTCATTTTCAGTTGTTGTTGATTTAATCCTTATAGAGTGCTCGAATCCGTCGAGAATAGTGTCCCGATTATTAGTGAGTGAGCTGAGCCGTATCAACAGAATGGTGGTTCGGCACAATGACAGTGGCTGGTACATGTCATTATACTGGCCGTCCTCGAAGAAAAAGAATCCCCGAACGCATCAGGTGTTCTTGCTCCCGCCGCTCCGATGGAAGTCGAAGGTGGTGTTGATTTGTTGAGCTGAAAACTCGGCTGAAAGTGTGTTCATTCCATCTGCTCGATAGATACCTGCTGCCAGTTTGGGATGCGGGTAAAACCTGCACCAAGGCTTCCGTTGTTTTCATTCCACTTCCTCACTCCATTTGAAATATTGGCAATTATAATGAAGTTGACATTTTACAGTCCATGAACCATGTTCCCGTTTTCGAAAACAAGATGCACGGTATCAATCACAACGCATGAACATAATTCACGTTTGCCAGAACTAGATCATGATTTTCCGAACAGAGTTCACGATTCTATGGCTTTTGTTGCGTTTGCAGGCGTTACGTTTATTTTGTGGAACAATGTTCACGATTTCATGATTTTTATTTATGGTGTACTTTCGTAAACGAAAAATTTACTTGTTCCGAAAATCGTGACTGGGCGTTGACGAATTTCGGAACTGATTTTTTCCCGTGCAGGTATTTCACTAAGACGCCGACATTCATCAGGATAACGATTAATATTTATTTGTTTTGTTTAACACATCTTAGGTCATTCGTGATTTATCACGGGCCAGATTTGAGCTCAAGTCTTTCAGCATGAGATGGATTCTACTCATTTACGCCAGGTTCGTATTCAGTTAAATTGAATGCAGGATAAGTTTTCCGTTTTATTCAACAGTGTAAAATTTTGCTCTCATTTATGCCGTTAACCGTTAAGTCAATCAAAATGAGATCAGCTGGAGTATTAAAAATAAGTTACATCATAACATCAGATTTTGATTTCAATTTGACCTTCAGCTTTCCTAGGGTAGGCTGAAATTACATCCCGTAGCCCTGTATGGAATAAATATGCTGATGTACCCAAAATAAAAAAAATATTAATAAATAAAATTAGTAACGCTATTCAATCTCATAAAAAAATGATCTCTTTTTTTTACAATTAAATAATATTACGTAAGAAGTGACATACCTCTTCCTTTCGCTCTGTGCTCTGATAACATTTTGAAAGATTTTAAAAAACAACCTCCCCTCTCCCTTGTGCACAATCCCTGAATCATTATATAAAAGTCCATGGAGCGATATTTGCGCTGATCCAATTCATCAGCCAGTTGATTATTCAACGAAATACAATCACTGCACCTCTGTGTGCTTCCCAGCAAGATCTTGGAAGAATGCCATCATCGAGATGTTCAGCTTTATACAGTATAAGCACATTGTTCTAAATCAAACACATTTCGGCTTCTATTGAAATTCAATTACTCATCCGGTGAAAGCTGCATTTTCCAACCATTTCAATACTCCTCATCTCCACGTGCACCGCGTTGCCTTCGACCCAGTATCCATATTCCTACTATGGTTACAATCGATGCCAACTGCACATTCTTTGTGTTCTGCTGGTGCAAAACGCCACTTTTGTAGGAATTTCATCCACTTGCAAACAAACCAGTCGATGCAGCAGCATCATCCAAGCCAAAAATAGGAAAAACACTCTACCAGCCGCTTGGGTTTCGATAGTGTTGAGGGGGGGGGGGGGGGGGGGAGGGGGAAAAGACATTTTCTGCGTTATTATTATTTGTAATTCGTTTGCAGATGCATTTCTTTTTCACCAAGCCGTACCCTCCCAGTCCCGCTTCCAAGAGCTAGTGCGCAACCAGCCTCTTTGTCTCCTTCACGCTATTTGCGTGGTTCAATTTATCTTATCGCAATCCTTTCTGCCGCCGCGGTGTGATTCGAATGAGATTTTTTTGCTCCTGTAATCATCCAAATTTGGATAATATTGACAAAATAATTGAGACGGATAACTAAAAAGCTTTTTTTATAGTTGATCCGTTTCAACTACAGCATTTGGCAATTATTGTGCATAAAAGCTTTAAAATGAAAATTATGCTTAGGGAGCTCAAATTACAATTAAAAAAATAAATCTGATCCTCTTTTGCTTGTGACCCATTTTGAGTATTTTCTCCAGAATTTAAAATGATAAATATCATTTCTCGAGCACCGCCCCGAGGAAACAGTGTTGAGTTCTCTAACGGCCCATGTTAGTGCTACTTTTCAGCTCGTTTTGCCGTTGTTAGTGTCGGGGCAATAATTCATTTCAAATGCAGTGATACTTTACAATTGGTCCTTCACTACTGGTGGCAATGGCGGTGGGAGCAGCAGCAGCAGCCGTAGCAATACTAGCGCATCCTTTTTGATGCTTTATTCAGTGGTATTCCTAGCGTTCCGGAGTCCCTTCAAAGAAGCAGCAAGGTTGCAGCAGGACAGCGAATGCCTCCGACGCCAAGAAAACTATGCGCACACAAACTGAACACCAGATAGTAATATGCGGAATGTAATATAACCGGAGAGTGTGCTTCGTAAGCAATGCGTCTTTTGCATCCCCTTGCACCGTCCGTTGGTTGGTTGGTTTCTTCGGGGGTACGGATTTTCGCAAATAATGCGGTGGAAATTTTGCAGCTGCTGTAACTGAAAATGCAATTATCGTGCGCATTTTTTGTCCTTTTGTTTTTGCTCCTCTGCGAAGCATTCCGAAGAAATGAAGTATTATTTCAAACTAATTTCGAGGGTTAATTGGGTCTGTTATCTGGGTAGGATCTCGGTATTTCATTCGTGTTGAGTAGGGGGAGGGGGAAGGTCGCCTCGTTAGTGTTTTACTGTAAGCTATAACATTTTTAAGGGCTTCCCGATAGTCACGCCTATTGAGTTTTAAAGGACACTTTGTCAGTGGCGACGGGTTCGATGTGGTAATACAACATACAGAGGATGTGAGAAATCCATACTTATAGTATAGGTTGCTTCCACTCACTTCGCTATTAAAATTATGGTTCGGAATTATGATAAAATTTGATGAAATAACAATATTATGTACTAGGGATGAATGACCGCCTCTACGGTTAAAATCCCAAAAAAAAAAAAAAAAAAAAAAAAAATATTATGTACTTGTCAGTTACAAGAAAAGATAGTGCAGTATGTGTTTGACTCATAAAATCTGTCCATTTTGCTTTCAGAGCGTCACGATTTGTTGATTCGTGAACGCTCATTCTGAGTGTGTCACGTGTGAGTCGCGTATCGTAAAATCACTAATTGTAACCCTTTGATAGCTAAATTGGCAAGCGTTATGGATCAAACACATACTTCGCGTCTACTTCTTGTAAGTAACAAGTACAAAATATCATTATAGCATGTAATGATTCCATAATACAACCTAAAAATATTATTAATAGCGAAGTAAGTGGAAGCAACCTTGCTTACAGTTGTTGTATTTTGTTTTACTTTTGACGTAGGACTACGTCTTTGATTTCTATATGGGGGTACACTTTGTGAAAACCTAAAATGGAACATGTAACAAATTAAGAAAGATTTTGAACGTTAATAACTCAGCTGTCCCTGGTCCAATTTCAGAATTTTATCACCAATCGATCAGAAATATGGCTACGCATCGATAACAATGCTTCCAAATGTTGATTTTCAACACGAAACTTTTGAAAAACTGATAAATGTCCAGCATTGTCCAAAAGCGTCGAATTAACTAACAAATCCACCAATTACCTACATACATATGCTGCTTCCCCAGCACAGTCGTCAGAGAGTAGTAAGTAGACGAAACAAGTCGAAGTGGCATTCGCCTCCGATCCTCGGGCGCGTGCGAATAGGGAGGATGGAATTGCGTAATATTTTGCACACTCATCGTCATATTCAGAACCAAACGCAAATGCTTCAAGATAACCACAATCCGTCGTCTGGCTCGCCGTCGCGGTGTCTGACGTATCTCTGGTCTGATTTACGAGGTGTGCTGAAGGTGTTCCTGAAAAATGAGATCCGTGATGCTGTCACCTACACTAAACACGCCAAGCGTAAGCGGCCATGGATGTCATCTACGTTTTGAAGTGACAGGGACGCACTCTGTTAGGTTTCGGAGGTTAAATCATCACCAACTTTGGCAAGAAAACGGCTCTTCTCAGGGCCACCAAGCTTATTACAGTAAAGAGTAGGAATAGAATTCATCTGCCTGTTTGTCCATATTCAGAACCAACGATCAGGGAAGCAGGGGTACAAATTATTTTGATCAACTTTGAATCGCCACGGCATTAACGGCGCCGGTGGTGTAGTGGTAAGCGTGATTACCTCTCACCCCAGCAGGCCTGGGTTCAATCCCAGTCGGCGCCGCCAGGATGTTCTGAGGCATAACATCTCTGATCACGCCTTCCTTCGGATGGGAAGTAAAGCCGTTGGTCCCTGGTTCATGAGTTGATGGGTCGATAGGTAGGGTCCAAGTGTGGGAGCTGCCTTCCTGGCACGTCGGTAGCATTGGTGCTCAGCACGGAAAACAAGATCGACGGAAAAAAACAAAACCAAAGGAATCGCCACGGCCGGATATTTTCGATGGAAGAAGCAACAATCTAGCATCTAATTCGACGAAGACGGCAGGAAACATTTGTGAAGCCGAACGAAAGAGAGTGTCGATGAAGAGAATCGATCAATGTAGATAGGACTTATTGAAAAGTGACGCGAGATTTTTGTTTTCCATACTGAGCTACAATGATACCGACGCCAGGGAGGCAGCTCCCACACCTGTACCCTAGATATCGACCCATCAACTCAACCGGGGACCAACGGCTTTACTTCCCGAAGGAAGGCGTGATCAGAGATGTTATGCCTTAGAACATGCCGGTGGAGCCGACTGAGATTGGACCCAGGCCTGCTGGGGTGGTAGGTAATCACGCTAACCACCGCCACCGATATCTTTCAAGGTGATATCACGGCGAATGAGAACGACCCAAATTTGAGTTTAGTTATTTCAGAAATAAGAAATAAAGTGCAGGAACTCAGCGATGAGTAAATTTGCCTCATGTTTTCCCAGGTTTTTCCAGCATTTTCCAGGGAAAAATTCCCGAATTTGACAAAAGTAAAGATTGGATTCATTCAGTCTATTGGTACTACTCCGAGACTGAATAAAATTTTCGTCAATTTCCTCATTTTTCTGCAGATTTTCTAGGTTTTCCACAGGAAACCATGAGACAAATTTACTCATCGCTGAGTTCCTGCACTTTTGGCGATTATGAGTGAACTAAACTTAAATTTAGGCCGTTCTCATTCGCCGTGTACGCAAAAGGAAAAGAGCCAGTGTCGCTACTTGATAGAAAACTACTCATATTGGGAGGAGTCTTTGTAGCTTTTATACCACTTGGTTGCACATCATTCTGCTTTAACCTGAAAAGATATAAAAGAGCGCTGCTGTATGGCATTAGCTCATTTTCGCTTCGGACGGCGTGGTGAACAGCAATAGCAGCAGTAGGAAGGTGGTGGCTAGTCCACTCCTTCACACCTAACAAGCAACAATTGACTGGTCGTGGCAAAGGAGGAAATTGTCTGGTAAAGAAGGAGTTCTTCGAGATAACCGCCATCGGTCGTCTGGTTCGCCGTGGTGGTGTCAACCTTATCTCCGGTCTGAACTACGAGAGGTGCTGAAGGTGTTCCTGGAAAATGAGGTCCGTGATGCTGTCACGTACACTAAACATGCCAAGCGTAAGTGGCCATGGATGTCCTCTTCAATAAAACGGCCCTTTGCAGGGCCATCAAGCTTACATCAGTAAAGAGTTGGAATAGAATTTATCTATGCTTGTTTGTCCATATTCAGGACCACAAGCCCCCAACGACCACACAAAATGCTCTCCAGAGTTGTAATCTGGTAACCAAACTTGGAAGCAGGGATGCAAGTGATTTTGATTGATTCTCTTAATCAACTTTCTCTTTGAAAAAGATTACTACAAATTTGGTACGCCTACAATTCAAACCCGGAAAGAGTTGAGATAATAGATAATTGATTAATTAAAAGAACTTAATGCTCTTCACATTTATTCCGTCCACTAGCGGTCCTACGTCCAGCTTCCGTTCGTGCCCCAAGGCACAGACCCTTCTACTTTTTATTTTTTTTTTAATAATTACTTTATTTGTTCAGGTTCAATCGAATAAACTTTACAGAGCTGAGTTATCCTTTCAGTTATACATTATTACTGTCTTATATTGAAAGTTAAAGGAACTGGACCGAGTACTCGCGCTTGTCTCGAGGTTAGTGGAGATTTACAATTTTTTGGATGGGAAAAGGGAAGAAGGAGGTTTGAAATGTGGTTTACGACACAAATAGTTAATTTATCCTAAAACATAAAATTATTTCGATTCATCTTGAAAACAAATATTGAAAAAAAACACACACACACACGTACAATATACAAACTAAACACAAGGTTAATCAAACATACAATCTATGGTTAATATTCTTAAAGTAAACATATATGAGTTTCATAAACTTCTGATCCCGCCTAGCCAAAATATCCCGAACTGGAAAATTAGGTTGTCTACCTCGAGCCCGAAGGGAATCATAAAAATGTGATCTGACTCCACGATACTCCGCACAAGACCAAAGGTTGTGATCAGCGTCCTGGTCACAAAGATTGCTGTCTCCCAACCCCATACGGAACAAGTGAGGGTTTAGACAATAGTGATTGGACATGAGACGAGACATCACGCGTATGAAGTCTCGACCCAAGTCCAACCCTTTGAACCATGCAAACTTCGACACCTTAGGAATAATTGAATGTAGCCATCGTCCCAAGCTCCCTTCACTCCATTGATGTTGCCACCAAAACCAGCGGACTCCTCTATTAGAGATCCATCTGTGAAAAACGTTCTTGCAGAATCAACATGGCCAAACTTTGCAGAGTATAATTACGGAGCAATCATAGGACGATGATGCTTTGGAATTCCGCAGATTTGCTGCGTCATAGATAAATCAAAATTCACTGAATTGCCGAAATCGGAGAAGACTACACGATTGGGACTGTTTGCTCTATAAAAGGCTTTTTGATCAGAAGAAAAGCAGCTTGCGTTTCAATAAATAGCAGCCAAGTTCCAGGAATGTGAATCAATTCGATTTTTTATACTTGAATATTGCGGGGTTGTCAACAAACTACGTAGCATTACGTCAGATTGTTGAGGAAAAACGTCCTCTTTTAGTTTTATTATCTGAAACTCATTTTGTAGAAACTGAAGCTTTTGATCAGTATAGTATTCCGGGATATATTGTTGCTGCTTGTTTATCACATTCTAGACACACTGGCGGTGTTGCTATTTATGTCAAATAATCAGTTCAATTCAACCTTCATACCAACGAAGTTATTGATGGCAACTGGTTCTTGGGCATTACAGTTGTATGTGGCATGAAGATGGGTAATTATGGTGCTTTGTATCATTCTCCCAGTTCTAGTGACCAGCGTTTTGTTGAAGTTTTAGAGAACTGGCTTGAGACATTCCTTGATTCTAGTAAATTAAATATATTGGCTGGTGATTTTAATATTAATTGGCGTGATAACCATAATTCGAATCATTTGAAGCGTTTAGCTGAGTTTTTTAATTTAAAGCAAACGGTAAATGAGTATACGCGTATTTCCAGGCACAGTAGAACTTTAATTGACCACGTTTATTCCAATTTTGATTCCATTTGTTCAGTTACGGATACTGATTTGAAAATAACCGATCATGAGACTTTAGTGATTAATGTCTTAGACCATGTGAACGATAACGATAATTTTGTAAAATTGAAGTGCTGGAGGAAATATTCGATGCAAGCTGTTTCGAAGCCTGGATTTTCCATTCGCGGTCGGTAACTTAGATGAATCTACAGCTGTTCTTAATAACGCTTTGAAAACGTGTACCAATCAACTAGTTGAGCAAAAGTTTGTTTCTTTGAAAAACTCGAACAGCTGGTACAGCTGGATCTTTTGCGTCTTAAACGGAAAAGGGACAAATGGTACAAAAAGTTTTGTAGGTCTAATAATGACAATCATTGGACTAGGTACACAATCGCGCGTAATAAGTATTCACAATCGATAAAGAAAACTCGTTGTGAATATGTTCAAAGGAAGATTGATCAGCATCAAAACAACAGCAAAGAGTTATGGAAAATTTTGAAATCTTTATTAAAACCTAGTAATTGCAAACCGCGGTCCATAACTTTTAATGGCACATTAGAACAGTCAGAACAAGTAATTGCAGCTAAGTTTAATCATTATTACGTAGATAGCGTTTCATTGATTAATCAATCTATTGAATTGGTCGATGAACCTGACGAAATAAAACAGCCAGTTAATAGTAGTTGTAGATTTGAAGTTTTTCACCCAATCACATTAGATGAACTTAGAGTTATTTGTTTTTCATTAGGAAAATCGGCTGGAGTAGATAATGTTAATGCTGCTTACGTGTCATTGGTCACATCTTGCTGGACCTTATTAATGAATCATTACAAATTGGACATGTGCCACAAATTTGGAAGGAATCCTTAGTGGTCCCTATTCAAAAAGTTGCTGGAACGATTAAAGCCGAAGAGTTTCGTCCCATCAACATGTTGCACACATTAGAGAAAATCTTAGAACTTGTTGTTAAAGGCCAGCTGTTGGAGTATTTAAATAGTAATAGTTTGTTGATACCAGAACAATCGGGATATCGGGAAGGTCATTCTTGTGAAACCGCGTTGAATTTGGTATTAGCGAAGTGGAAAAATAACTTGGAGTGTAAAGATACGATTGTTGCTGTTTTTTTGGATCTTAAACGCGCTTTTGAAACAATTTCTAGGCCCTTATTGTTAAGATCAATCAAGCGCTTTGGAATTACGAGTACTGCATATAAATGGTTTGAAAGCTATTTGTCTGACAGAACTCAACGGACTGTTTTTAATGATTCTGTTTCCAGTCCCGTGGGGAATACCCTTGGAGTGCCCCAGGGAAGTGTATTAGGGCCCCTTTTATTTATTATGTATATTAATGACTTGTGACATTAATCTTTTTGCAGATGATACTGTGTTATTCATTGCAGCTAAGGATTTAGATGATGCCGTTTTACACTTGAATGAAGATTTGCAGTATCTAAGTAGATGGTTGAAGTATAAGCAGTTAAAATTGAATACAAGTAAAACTAAATTTATGGTAATTTCGCGGTATCGAGTAAATGAGAACGTCTCTGTTGTAATTGATGATGAGACTATTTATCGCGTTCGGGAGGTTAAATATATTGGCGTGATTATTGATGACACACTTAAGTTCAACTCTCACATTGACAATGTCATCAAGAAAATTGCCAAGAAGTATGGAATTCTATGTCGACTGAAAAACGATTTAACTATTGCCAGTAAAATACAGCTATACAAATCAATCATCTCTCCTCATCTTGACTTTTGTCCTTCCATTTTATTTCTTTTCACAAATATCGAGATTACAGCGCTTGCAGAATAAAATAATGCGTTTGATTTTGAGATGTAATAGATTCACTTCCTCAACTTTGATGTTAGACGCCTTACAATGGTGAAGCAAAGAATTGTATATTTGACTATGGTGTTCATTTTTAAAGTAGTTAACGGTTTGCTGCCTCGATATTTGTGTGATCGAATTGAAAGAGGAAGTGACTTTCATAGATATAATACTAGAAACGCGGTTGAAATAATAACACCCCATTTTTTGACTTGTGCTTCACAAAATTCATTATATTATAAAGAAATAAATGTTTTCAATTCGATGCCTAGACATATCAAACGTTTAGCAACACTTACAGAATTTAAAAGACACTGCATTTCACACGTTAAAACTGTATTTTGAACAGTTACCCAGTGATTTTTTTATGAATTGACAAATTATGTATCTTGACGAAGTTATTTTTAACGGATTATTTTGTATGGATAGCTGTTATAACGACTTTTTAATAATTATTGTAGCACTGCAAAAACTATTTCTGTTCGCCACGAGGGTGATGATGGATTTTTAATATTTGATTTAATAGTAGATTAATTTAAAAAAAAAGTAGTCTACAAAGGTTTGAGCCTCGCGCGCGTATTACGGATATAGAGGACTGAATTTAACATTTGATAAAAAAAAATGAAGAATTCGATACCTAGCTGAATAGCCCAAGTAGACAAATTGTCCAAGGTGTCCTGTAAGGGTCCTTGCAGGTCAACCTCTTTTGGCCCTGTGATAGACACTACGCCATCATCTGCAAGTTGTCTCAACGTGCAATTGTCACTAAGACAGTCATCAATTTCTCTAACATATAAATTGTACAAAAGGGGGCTTAAACATGAGCCTTGGGGGAGACCCATGTAGCTAAATCGAAAAGCTCATATGTTTTTCTGACAGCAAATTGAACAAAATAGTAGAAGGGTCTGTGCCTTGGGGCACGAACGGAAGCTTGACGTAGGACCGCTAGTGGACGGAATAAATGTGAAGAGCATTTAGTTCTTTTAATTAATCAATTATCTATTATCTCAACTCTTTCCGGGTTTGAATTGTAGGCGTACCAAATTTATAGTAATCTTTTTCAAAGAGAAAGTTGATTAAGAGAATCAATCAAAATCACTTGCATCCCTGCTTCCAAGTTTGGTTACCAGATTACAACTCTGGAGAGCATTTTGTGTGGTCGTTGGGGGCTTGTGGTCCTGAATATGGACAAACAAGCACAGATAAATTCTATTCCAACTCTTTACTGATGTAAGCTTGATGGCCCTGCAAAGGGCCGTTTTATTGAAGAGGACATCCATGGCCACTTACGCTTGGCGTGTTTAGTGTAGGTGACAGCATTACGGACATCATTTTCCAGGAACACCTTCAGCACCTCTCGTAGTTCAGACCGGAGATAAGGTTGACACCACCACGGCGAACCAGACGACCGATGGCGGTTATCTCGAAGAACTCCTTCTTTACCAGACAATTTCCTCCTTTGCCACGACCAGTCAATTGTTGCTTGTTAGGTGTGAAGGAGTGGACTAGCCACCACCTTCCTACTGCTGCTATTGCTGTTCACCACGCCGTCCGAAGCGAAAATGAGCTAATGCCATACAGCAGCGCTCTTTTATATCTTTTCAGGTTAAAGCAGAATGATGTGCAACCAAGTGGTATAAAAGCTACAAAGACTCCTCCCAATATGAGTAGTTTTCTATCAAGTAGCGACACTGGCTCTTTTCCTTTTGCGTACACGGCGAATGAGAACGGCCTAAATTTAAGTTTAGTTCACTCATAATCGCCAAAAGTGCAGGAACTCAGCGATGAGTAAATTTGTCTCATGGTTTCCTGTGGAAAACCTAGAAAATCTGCAGAAAAATGAGGAAATTGACGAAAATTTTATTCAGTCTCGGAGTAGTACCAATAGACTGAATGAATCCAATCTTTACTTTTGTCAAATTCGGGAATTTTTCCCTGGAAAATGCTGGAAAAACCTGGGAAAACATGAGGCAAATTTACTCATCGCTGAGTTCCTGCACTTTATTTCTTATTTCTGAAATAACTAAACTCAAATTTGGGTCGTTCTCATTCGCCGTGATATCACCTTGAAAGGTATCGGTGGCGGTGGTTAGCGTGATTACCTACCACCCCAGCAGGCCTGGGTCCAATCTCAGTCGGCTCCACCGGCATGTTCTAAAGCATAACATCTCTGATCACGCCTTCCTTCGGGAAGTAAAGCCGTTGGTCCCCGATTGAGTTGATGGGTCGATATCTAGGGTCCAGGTGTGGGAGCTGCCTCCCTGGCGTCGGTATCATTGTAGCTCAGTATGGAAAACAAAAATCTCGCGTCACTTTTCAATAAGTCCTATCTACATTGATCGATTCTCTTCATCGACACTCTCTTTCTGCCGTCTTCGTCGAATTAGATGCTAGATTGTTGCTTCTTCCATCGAAAACATCCGGCCGTGGCGATTCCTTTGGTTTTGTTTTTTCCGTCGATCTTGTTTTCCGTGCTGAGCACCAATGCTACCGACGTGCCAGGAAGGCAGCTCCCACACCTGGACCCTACCTATCGACCCATCAACTCATGAACCAGGGACCAACGGCTTTACTTCCCATCCGAAGGAAGGCGTGATCAGAGATGTTATGCCTCAGAACATCCCGGCGGCGCCGACTGGGATTGAACCCAGGCCTGCTGGGGTGAGAGGTAATCAGGCTTACCACTACACCACCGGCGCCGTTAATGCCGTGGCGATTCAAAGTTGATCAAAATAATTTGTACCCCTGCTTCCCTGATCGTTGGTTCTGAATATGGACAAACAGGCAGATGAATTCTATTCCTACTCTTTACTGTAATAAGCTTGGTGGCCCTGAGAAGAGCCGTTTTCTTGCCAAAGTTGGTGATGATTTAACCTCCGAAACCTAACAGAGTGCGTCCCTGTCACTTCAAAACGTAGATGACATCCATGGCCGCTTACGCTTGGCGTGTTTAGTGTAGGTGACAGCATCACGGATCTCATTTTTCAGGAACACCTTCAGCACACCTCGTAAATCAGACCAGAGATACGTCAGACACCGCGACGGCGAGCCAGACGACGGATTGTGGTTATCTTGAAGCATTTGCGTTTGGTTCTGAATATGGCGATGAGTGTGCAAAATATTACGCAATTCCATCCTCCCTATTCGCACGCGCCCGAGGATCGGAGGCGAATGCCACTTCGACTTGTTTCGTCTACTTACTACTCTCTGACGACTGTGCTGGGGAAGCAGCATATGTATGTAGGTAATTGGTGGATTTGTTAGTTAATTCGACGCTTTTGGACAATGCTGGACATTTATCAGTTTTTCAAAAGTTTCGTGTTGAAAATCAACATTTGGAAGCATTGTTATCGATGCGTAGCCATATTTCTGATCGATTGGTGATAAAATTCTGAAATTGGTCCAGGGACAGCTGAGTTATTATCGTTCAAAATCTTTCTTAATTTGTTACATGTTCCATTTTATGTTTTCACAAAGTGTACCCCCATATAGAAATCAAAGACGTAGTCCTACGTCAAAAATATTCATTAATGGAGACAATCCACAAGCGTGGAGTTTCTCTGAAAGAACTTCAACGGATACTGAATCAAAAGCCCCCTTGACATCCAAAAACACAGAAGCCATTTGCTCTTTCTTAGCAAAAGCCAACTGAATTTCCGAGGAAAGCAACGCGAGACAGTCGTTCGTTCCCCTTCCCCTTACGGAAACCAAATTGAGTATCTGAAAGAAGGTGGTTCGTCTCAACCCATTTGTCGAGGCAAAAAAGGATCATTTTCTCCATCAATTTCCGAATGCACGACACCATCGCGATGGGCCGATAGGAATTGTGATCCGACGCGGGTTTATCAGGCTTTTTAATGGCTATCACCCTCACTCGTCTCCAATCGTCGGGAACAATATTGAGCTCCAAAAACTGATTGTACAAGTACAACATGCGCCTCTTAGCGACGTCTGGGAGGTTTTTCAGCAAGTTGAACTTGATTCTATCAGATCCCGGGGTAAAATTGCCACACGAAAGGAGAGCGAGTGAAAGTTCGACCATTGGAAAAGGGTGACTGATTTCGTCTACCGAATTCGCGGTTTCGCGAGGAATCAACTGCGACGGCACGGAATCCGGACACACTTTTCGCGCGAATTCAAGAATCCATCGATCCGAGTATTCCTCGCTTTCGTTGTTAGTGGACCGGTTACGCATTCTTCGCGCCGTACTCCAAAGCGTATTCATAGACGTTTCGCGCGACAATTCCTCTACAAACTGCCGCCCGTTTTTTGGCCTTGATGAGGCTCTGGAGTTCGAGTTCAAGAGATGTGTATGCGTTTCCGAAAGAGTTTAAACGCGTCAGACTTTTTACGGTAATCCTCCGTGCATTGTTGATCCCACCAGAGCGATAGTGTTTTCTTACGAATTGACGATCGCGGCACCGGTCGTGTTGAGCTTGAAGTGCGCTGTCGACGATGAGATTATATTCCTCCAACGGCGGAAGCTCTTCCACTGACGATACTGTATCGCCTATCGCGGATTGGAACTAAATCCAAGCGATGTTACGGGTTAGATCATACGCGACGTTAACGGATTCTGACGAGTTGAACCCATTGGCAATCGAAATTTTAATCGGCAAATGATCACTACCGTGCGGATCCTGGATTGCATGCCAAGTGCAATCCAACGATAGTGAATTGGAGTAAAAGGTGAGGTCTAATCTGCTACGATTCGAGGATTGACCAGCCAAACGTGTTACTTCTCCATTGTTAAGTATTGTCATGTTGAAATTGTCGCAGAGATCATAAATCAAAGTAGAACGGTTATCATCGTACATCTCCCCCCAGCCTGTACCGTGGGAGTTAAAATCTCCCATGATCAACCATGGAGCGGGAAGTACCGCACATATGTCGAAAAGTTGTTTTCGATTAACAGAGGCTCTAGGAGCAATATATACAGAAGCAATACAAAGGCTCTTACCTTTAATGGTAGTTTGACATGCGACAACATGTAGTCTACACAGGCTTGACGAAATGAAATAAATAAGGCAAACTTCAATACCGGGGAATTCGGGAAGATTCACTCTATAGAAGGAATTTCACTTTTTGATCCCCAAAAGTACCCCTCCTCCCCGTGAATCCTCACGATTCAATCGAATAATGTTAAAATCATAAAAAGAGAGTTCAATTTCTGAAAAGAGCCATGTTTCACAGAGGGCAAATGCATCGCAATTATTGTTATGGACTAAATACTTGAACGAATCTAATGTCAGAATAAGGCTTCGACAATTCCACTGTAGAACAGTGATCAAATGCCCGACCTCGTTTGGAAAATTATCCATCGAAGGAGATGTTAGCTGCAAGAAAGGGCCATTTTGAAGTCAATTGTTTCAAGAAGGATTTCACAATGGGATGCAATGTAAGGACAATGCTTTTCAGAGGATCAGAAATGTTGAGGTATTTGATAATACCGTCCACAATGTCATCAAATGAGAACAACCCAGATGAAGAAGGGGTTTCTGTTCTTAAAATTGGGGCATCAGGGGTTTTGAATGTCCCCGGAAGAGGGGGAAAATCTTGGGTATAGTCAGTTCTGCGGAATCCAGGAGGAGTAGAAGTCTCCTTTTTTCCACCACTCCTTGATTTCGGCAAGCTGATTTGGGGTTCCTGATTGTCAACTTTCCGCGAACGAATGCGTTTTCGTTTCCGTACAGAAAAATGGAAACAAGTTCCCTCATCAGAGGACAGTGCAATGCAAAACATGTCCGGTACCTCTTCATATGCATTCAGATTAACATCCAAGTCCCTCCCTCGAAGGTACTTCACATGTTAATCAAAATGCATATATAGAGGTACCAGACATGTTTTGCAGAGTCAGGTACTCTATTTTGTAGTCTGTGAGAGGGAATTTCAGGGGGAAAAAAAGAGTGTCATCAAAATACATGGCGGCCCTTATTACGGGTGTCACTTCACGGTGAAAACGAAGTGAAGTGACCAGTTGTCACTCACGGTGAAGTGATTGCCGTGTAAATCAAATGGAAATCACTTCACCGTGAGTGATAAGTTGTCACTTCACCGTAAAGTGACATCGATAATAAGGGCCGGCATGTTGTGAAATTGAACTAGTGAGAGCAAAATTTCTCTCTCAAATTGGCTCTCTGGGGACTAGTGGTAAAGCAGGTAAAACTGTATTGGGAAAAATCATTTTTATTTAATTGTAGCTTGATTAACAATAATTTCCAGGAAAAAACTGAACTACAAAGTCCCTGATTAATTTATTTAGGTTTTCGTTCACTTTTTTTGACCTGAATATGCACCGAATGCGAATTATTCCCACTTCTCTCAATTTCTATATGGGGATTTTTATCAATTCCTACGCGTGGAACAGCGCCATCTTTGTGGAAAATGGCAAAATGATATGATTAATTGAATTCCTCTTGCTATTTTTGAAGTAGAACTACGTCTTTGTCGACTATACTGGGGTGCATATCAATAAATATGTGTGGTGAAATAGTGTTAGGTTTTGTCATTTATAGATCAAATTAAAATCCAAATACGTTAATCGATAGGATATTACTTTACAAATCTGCTGAAATAAATACTTTTTCAATGGAAGCGGCCAGCCCAGAGACAGAAGCAGAACTCGACAGTATACAGGCACTTTTCGGCACACAGAGGCAGAAGAGAGGATTATGGTTCCTGCCAATAAGTCACGCAAACTACATATCACAAACACCTCAAAAAGCTTTCATGAAACTTTAGGGAAGCACCATGGAGCTTTAGGGAAGATCCGAGAACTCCAAGAATATTTTATAAACACTGGGACAATGTGGAAACATTTCTAATATGTTTCGTAAACTCTAAATTTTCTGGAACTCTTGGAAAGTTCCATGAATGTAATTTGAGCATTCCAAAACAAGTGCCGAAAAACGTAGGAAAAATGATAGGATTTACATGCGTCGGGTACATATCATGTTGTGTATTTGCGTTGATGTTGTTTTGGGTTGATAAATCCATTATTTGCCGAATATCCTTTTTTTACTTTTCTTTTATACGTTCCACTTGACTTATACAATTTCCACGCACTCATTTTTGAAGTTTTTTGTTATTGGTAACAATTTTCAGCGTATTTTTTGTTTTTGTTGTAGCATGTTTCTTATCTTTGAATCTTAGGCTTCTAAGAATCATAGTTGTAATGTGTAGCATATGATAAAACAATGCTAAAATAAGAATAATTCTTCCAAGCATTTAGATTGTTACTTGGGAAGAATATCTATGACGATGCACGTTTAGATCTTGGCTTAAGGGAAATCCTTTTTGCGGAACAGTATGGTTAGTTTTACGGGTTTATACGTAGATCTACGAATTTTTAGATTTACTACGGATCTACGAACCGATCATAAAAGTCTACGGATTTACCAGATGTTTAGGGATTTTCTTTAAAGTCCCAAAGAAATTCTACGGATTCTATAGATTTTAGCTTACCCCTCCCCTCCCCCGCTCAACAGTTTTAAAAACATTTTCTTTTGAAATAACGTTGATGTTAAAAAGTAGAAGGGTCTGTGCCTTGGGGCACGAACGGAAGCTTGACGTAGGACCGCTAGTGGACGGAATAAATGTGAAGAGCATTTAGTTCTTTTAATTAATCAATTATCTATTATCTCAACTCTTTCCGGGTTTGAATTGTAGGCGTACCAAATTTATAGTAATCTTTTTCAAAGAGAAAGTTGATTAAGAGAATCAATCAAAATTACTTGCATCCCTGCTTCCAAGTTTGGTTACCAGATTACAACTCTGGAGAGCATTTTGTGTGGTCGTTGGGGGCTTGTGGTCCTGAATATGGACAAACAAGCATAGATAAATTCTATTCCAACTCTTTACTGATGTAAGCTTGATGGCCCTGCAAAGGGCCGTTTTATTGAAGAGGACATCCATGGCCACTTACGCTTGGCGTGTTTAGTGTAGGTGACAGCATTACGGACCTCATTTTCCAGGAACACCTTCAGCACCTCTCGTAGTTCAGACCGGAGATAAGGTTGACACCACCACGGCGAACCAGACGACCGATGGCGGTTATCTCGAAGAACTCCTTCTTTACCAGACAATTTCCTCCTTTGCCACGACCAGTCAATTGTTGCTTGTTAGGTGTGAAGGAGTGGACTAGCCACCACCTTCCTACTGCTGCTATTGCTGTTCACCACGCCGTCCGAACCGAAAATGAGCTAATGCCATACAGCAGCGCTCTTTTATATCTTTTCAGGTTAAAGCAGAATGATGTGCAACCAAGTGGTATAAAAGCTACAAAGACTCCTCCCAATATGAGTAGTTTTCTATCAAGTAGCGACACTGGCTCTTTTCCTTTTGCGTACACGGCGAATGAGAACGGCCTAAATTTAAGTTTAGTTCACTCATAATCGCCAAAAGTGCAGGAACTCAGCGATGAGTAAATTTGTCTCATGGTTTCCTGTGGAAAACCTAGAAAATCTGCAGAAAAATGAGGAAATTGACAAAAAAATTATTCAGTCTCGGAGTAGTACCAATAGACTGAGTGAATCCAATCTTTACTTTTGTCAAATTCGGGAATTTTTCCCTGGAAAATGCTGGAAAAACCTGGGAAAACATGAGGCAAATTTACTCATCGCTGAGTTCCTGCACTTTATTTCTTATTTCTGAAATAACTAAACTCAAATTTGGGTCGTTCTCATTCGCCGTGATATCACCTTGAAAGATATCGGTGGCGGTGGTTAGCGTGATTACCTACCACCCCAGCAGGCCTGGGTCCAATCTCAGTCGGCTCCACCGGCATGTTCTAAGGCATAACATCTCTGATCACGCCTTCCTTCGGGAAGTAAAGCCGTTGGTCCCCGGTTGAGTTGATGGGTCGATATCTAGGGTACAGGTGTGGGAGCTGCCTCCCTGGCGTCGGTATCATTGTAGCTCAGTATGGAAAACAAAAATCTCGCGTCACTTTTCAATAAGTCCTATCTACATTGATCGATTCTCTTCATCGACACTCTCTTTCGTTCGGCTTCACAAATGTTTCCTGCCGTCTTCGTCGAATTAGATGCTAGATTGTTGCTTCTTCCATCGAAAATATCCGACCGTGGCGATTCCTTTGGTTTTGTTTTTTTCCGTCGATCTTGTTTTCCGTGCTGAGCACCAATGCTACCGACGTGCCAGGAAGGCAGCTCCCACACCTCGACCCTACCTATCGACCCATCAACTCATGAACCAGGGACCAACGGCTTTACTTCCCATCCGAAGGAAGGCGTGATCAGAGATGTTATGCCTCAGAACATCCTGGCGGCGCCGACTGGGATTGAACCCAGGCCTGCTGGGGTGAGAGGTAATCACGCTTACCACTACACCACCGGCGCCGTTAATGCCGTGGCGATTCAAAGTTGATCAAAATAATTTGTACCCCTGCTTCCAGTTTGATGACATAAGCATTTTGTGTGATCGTTGGTTCTGAATATGGACAAACAGGCAGATGAATTCTATTCCTACTTTTTACTGTAATAAGCTTGGTGGCCCTGAGAAGAGCCGTTTTCTTGCCAAAGTTGGTGATGATTTAACCTCCGAAACCTAACAGAGTGCGTCCCTGTCACTTCAAAACGTAGATGACATCCATGGCCGCTTACGCTTGGCGTGTTTAGTGTAGGTGACAGCATCACGGATCTCATTTTTCAGGAACACCTTCAGCACACCTCGTAAATCAGACCAGAGATACGTCAGACACCGCGACGGCGAGCCAGACGACGGATGGTGGTTATCTTGAAGAATTTGCGTTTGGTTCTGAATATGGCGATGAGTGTGCAAAATATTACGCAATTCCATCCTCCCTATTCGCACGCGCCCGAGGATCGGAGGCGAATGCCACTTCGACTTGTTTCGTCTACTTACTACTCTCTGACGACTGTGCTGGGGAAGCAGCATATGTATGTAGGTAATTGGTGGATTTGTTAGTTAATTCGACGCTTTTGGACAATGCTGGACATTTATCAGTTTTTCAAAAGTTTCGTGTTGAAAATCAACATTTGGAAGCATTGTTATCGATGCGTAGCCATATTTCTGATCGATTGGTGATAAAATTCTGAAATTGGACCAGGGACAGCTGAGTTATTAACGTTCAAAATCTTTCTTAATTTGTTACATGTTCCATTTTAGGTTTTCACAAAGTGTACCCCCATATAGAAATCAAAGACGTAGTCCTACGTCAAAAAAACATTTATTTGTCAGCATGGCGGAAACAGTGACACTAATTCTCCAAAAATGTAATGCTACATTGTTTCAAAATAAAATTTTGAGCGAGTGTTAAATGTTTATGAGTTCAGATCTCGAATATGGTGAAAAGTGAAAATTGAACAAGGTGCCACTTGTGTCACTTTCTAATCTCACGGCAGTGATGTTTCCGCATTTTTTCTGGAATTTGAGAAGTTCTTGATGATTTATCAAGTCGCTGAAGTTCTAAAAGTTTTTTTTTTTTTACATTTATGATATTTCTCTAAAGCTTATGGAACTGAGGTTCTCTATTATTTCCTGAAATTTTAAAAATCTCAAAAACATTTTTCCAGTTTTTCTGTCCTTAAAAATGTTTGATTTTCCGTGAAGTCCATTCAACTTATGTGAAGAACTCACAAGTTTTCTTAACATCTCTGAAGTTTTATGAATTCCCCGCAAGTTTTCTGAAACTCATGGAACTTTCCAAGAGTTCCAGAAAATTTAGAGTTTGCGAAACATATTAGAAATGTTTCCACATTGTCCCAGTGTTTATAAAATATTCTTGGAGTTCTCGGATCTTCCCTAAAGCTCCATGGTGCTTCCCTAAAGTTTCATGAAAGCTTTTTGAAGTGTTTGTGAAATGTAGTTTGCTTGACTTATCGGCAGGAACCATAATCCTCTCTTCTGCCTCTGTGTGTCGAAAAGTGCCTGCATACTTTCGGCTTCTGCTGCTTCCACCAATTCCTAGCGCTGGATACTTCAATCTAGGGATTTTTCAGTAATCAAAGGAACATATCTTTGCATTTGCTACTTTTTATGACTTGTTGATAGTGACAAGACTCGGCTTTGTCCATCGAGGAGTTTTTTTTTTCCGTGTCGTGGACTTTTACCACTGCGACCAGTGTTTTTATCTATTGTGGTGTGATCTTTATAATTGTTCATCGGCATTATCCCAATATGGAATAGCATTTCGAATGTAGTTTACAAATTTATTGGGTATACTGGTCCAAATTTCTCCAGGTACGGTGAGTCCTTTATGAATAAATCTGCATCGTTTATTAAATAGTGCAGCGCAATCACACAATAAATGTTCAGAGCTTTCGCTCTCGAAAGAAGAAAAGCACCATCTATCGTCGCTAAGCTTTCCAATTTTTTTTTAAATGATATTTGCTAGGACAATGTCCTATTATTAATCCAGTGTAGGTGCTTAAATCGTTTTTGGAAAGATTGAGTAACCTTTGCGTACTCAAAACGTTGGGCTTAATGAATCGTTTAGATTGCCGGGCTGTTGAGGTATTATTCCAATTGGATTGAACCTTGATTTTTACCCAGTTCTTTAATTCCATTTTCAGATTTGAAGGCGATAGACCAACAAACAGTTCGGGACCAATAAATTGCTGGGATGAGCCAAGCTTTGCTAATAGATCAGCTTTTTCATTTCCTTTAATGCCGCAATGACCAGGAACCCAAAATAGATTTACCTTCCCAAGTAACGATTTTGGTTTTAAAAGGGTTCTGAAGACCATGATTTAGACTTGTAGATAAAGCATTCGATAAAACTCGCAATGTTACTTGGGTTGGTACGACAGGACAATTTCTGAAGTTGATTATAACATTCTCACATTAACTTTGAAGTGTAGATCATTGATTTAAGGGCATTCAATGCTGCTTGATGGTCCGAAAAATGAATATGTTTGCATTCCTATAATTTCTTTTTAAACATATTTCTACACATTCTAGAATCACAAATATCTCTGCTTGGAATACTGTTGGCCATTTACCCATTGCTACAGAACAGTTAATTTCGGGACATGTTATTCCTGCCTCTAACCTGTTATCCTGTTTTGAGCCATCCGTGTAGAATGTTATAGACTCAGGACGGCCCTCCAGTATCCCAGTCGTTACGTGTTGTATTAAATACAGGCCGGACTCGATTATCCGGAGGCTCGATTAACCGGAGGCTCGATTATCCGGAGAAAATGGCTCGATTATCCGGAGTCATATTTTTTTTACCTATCTTGCAAATTATTTTGCATAAACCTCGGCATAAACCGCTTGGAAAACCGACTTTCGATCCGAGGACGAGTAACATACATCGTTCGACTCAGTCTGACAAGATCGGGAAATGACTATAGTTAAGTGTTTGTTTGCCTTTGTTACAAAATCCGGCGTTAAGGGGTTTTGGATTAACTTTGACCTGAAAGGAATCAAACATATCATGTGCCACAACAACATACAAAAACTGAATCCCATGATGGTCCGTTCCCTAATTATGTCACGTTTCAGGGGGAGGGGCGGGGAATGGCAACCGAACAAAATTTTTGAAGATCCGTAAAAAAAATGTGAGCCTTTAACCCTCCGTTACTCGCGCTGTTGTACTTTGTACAACACACATGAGTTTTCCATTGCCATTTTGTTGCTGAGTTACCAATCGATCTGAAACCAACGAGTATTCCTCAAAAAAACTTGTTTTGATCTAAACAAGCTAAACTTTGATTACAGTAAACACCTACAAAATGCGGATAATAGGGAAAATGTAAATGGAAACCGCGAAAACTGTGACCATACTACGTGGGATTTGACTTAATTGATCACAACATGGAATATATCAAGATTCTGACAAGATAGAAAGTTACTGTCTCTGACAAAGTTGTTCAGGAGATCATAGCCTTGTTATTGGCGGACAGTAGTTCAGAATTTTCTCACTACGTAGCGCTAGTATACATGTGAAATTCTCGCATGTGATATATCTCGAGATCCTGACCAGATAAAAAGTTACTGTCTTTCACAAAGTTTTTCAGGAGATCAAAGCCTATTGCTTGGTGCTCAATAGTTCAGAATTTGCTCACTACGCGACGCTAGTATACACGTGAAATTCTCATATAAAATATCTCGAGTTCCCAACCAGTTAGAAAGGTACTGTCTTCGGCATAGTTGTTCAGGATGTCAAGGCTTTTTCGCAGGTGGACAGTAGTTCAGAGTTTTCTCACTGTGCGGCGCTACTATAGATGTGAAACTCTTGCATATAAAATATCTCTAGATCCTGACCAGATAAAAAGTAAATGTATTCGGCAAAGTTTTTCAGGAAGTCAAGATCTTTTTGTTGGGTGAAAATAGTTTAGAATTTTCTCACTATGCGGTGCTAGTATATACATGCCTTTCTCGCATATTCAATAGCTCGAGATCTTGATCAGCTAGAAAGTTGCTGTCTTCGGCAAAGTTGTTTAGGGGGTCAAGACTTTTTGGCTGGTAAACAGTGGTTAAAAATTTTCCCACCACGTGGGGTTAGTATACATGTACACTTCTCGCATATGCTATATCTCGAGATCCTGATCAGATAGAAAGTTGTTCTGGCGGTCAAGGTCACGTTCGCTTCTCAAGCGGATGGTTCATGGGTTCAATTCCATTGATCTTCTTATCGAATTTTGATGTATTTTAATGTGCCTCATGATAGGTTATTATCCAAGTCCGATTCTGGTCACTTTTCCGGGGCACCTGGAACTTGTCCGGAAGTGACAATATGGTCCAAGGTACTTCATTTTTTCCACCATTGATCTGGTTATCGAATTTTGATATCATCTGATGTGTCGCATGATAGGTTATTATTCAAGTCTGGTTCTATCCACTTTTCCGGAGGCACCCGGAACTTGCCCGGAAGTGGCCAATATGGTCCAAGGTACTTAATTTTTGCCACCATTGATCTTGATATAAAATTTTGATTTAATTTGATGTGTCGCTTAAGGGGTTTTGTTCCTTTCAAGTCAAATTTAGCCTCATGGCCCATAAACGCCGGAACTTGTTCCGGCTATATCTACAAAACCAGTGGTCCAATTCCATAATCCTTTAATAGCGTTCAATAGGACCACTAAAAACATTAAATGAGACCACATAAGACCAAAAAATTTTTTTTTTTATGGCTCGATTATCCGGAGGGCTCGATTATCCGGAGTGAATTTTTTTTCAAGACTCCGGATAATCGAGTCCACCCTGTACATTGAATAGATAGTTGAATTCATATATTTTTGCCATAAAATCTTCATTCTTTAATATTAGTGGACTTAATTGAATCTCTTTCAAAATGCTCAGATGATTTTTAAGATCTCCTTCAAAGAGCTCTTTTGTTCGTCTGAGTCTGAGAGCATTCTTCATTGCATCCAGTTGAATGAATTGATGTAAAGGAAGAAGATTAAGCAAAGCTTCTAAGGCTTTAGATGGAGTACTGCGCATTGCTCCAGTTATGGAGGTAGTGACCAACCTCTGCAGTTTTTCAAGTCTTTGTTGAGCTGTTTTTTGCATTGTTTTTGGCCATCAATCTAGTGATGCATAATTTGCTCTTGGTCTTACTATAGCCGAACAAATCCTATGTAACATTTTAGGATTGAGTCCCTATTTCTTACCAAACGTCCTTTTACTAATCAAAAGAGCATTGGTTGCTTTTTTATTACTTGTTCTAGATGTACATTCGAATAGAGTTTACTATCTAAAGTTACTGACTTTTTGTTTTTTTTTTTTTTTTTTTGTAAAGGTTACACCGAGGATGATTTCGAAACAAGGAAAAATTGAGTTAGTTAGTCTTCACCTATGGGATTCGTTGTTCCCTAGTTCGAAGTGGTTAAGACTATTGTTCTGATGCATGGTCATTATCGGTGTCATTGCTTATTTGTGCTGCTAAGGAAACCAATTTTGACTGACAAAGGGGCGCGCCTTTGGAGGGTGTTTCAACACTGCGGGACCTTTCAATTAGAGTCGGATTCTTGCGATAAATGCAAGAATGACAAATGTAAAAAAAAATGAATATTCTATCATTTCTCAATAGTGATGGAGTAATACGACATGCATAAAACTAAGGAAACGAGATATAGTACAATAGATCAAATTACTGGTCGCAGTGGTGTTGGGTACTGAACAGAGGAAAGCTTTTCAAAGAAGTTTACATTTTCAGCAAAACTTTAAGAACCTCAGCGGAGATCAAAGAGCTTCATGGCAGTTCCATTCAAAAGAAACTCTTGGAATTTATGAAAGCTTTAGCAATGTTCTGAGATCTTCAGGGAAGTCCAGAGAACTACAAAACAATTTAATGATTTTTAAGTTCTTAGTATTTCGAGGAGGATCACAGACCTTTAGAGTAATTCCACAGACAAACAGACATAACACATTGAATATTTCTCACTGCAAAACATCGTCGCTAAAACATTACCGCCATCTGTTGAGTACACTGTGGAGGATAGTACGCTGAACAGATGGCGGTAGTGTATAAACGTCAAACTCAAGGGAAATGACTACGCGTGCCACAGGTGGCGGTACTACCAACTACGATACTATTAAATTGACCGTTAAATGCTTGTTCGATAACAACTTGCGAGTGTTATGTCTGTTTGTCTGTCACAATTCCATAAATTAATTGCAGGAAATTTGAAGAGGTTCCGAGAAAGCATGGAATATTCCGAGTATTTCATGAATGTTCCAAAAATTTCAACAAAGTTGTGGATCTTCAGACCAATTCCACGAATAGCTGAAAAATGTGTGAGCATAAGAGAAGTTCCATGAACTTCATGAAAACTTAGGGAACTTTGTGGAAGTTTAAAGGTTTAACACGAAGTTCGATGAGCTTCTGGGAAGAATCTAAAACAGTAGGAAAATGTTAAAAGCTGCAGGATAGATAGAAAAATTGTGGAAACTTTTAAAAAGTTTGGAGAAATTCAGTGATGTGCGAAATCTCTATGGGTGCGAAATCTTCAAAATCTTCTTTCAATTTACTAAGCGTGCGCGCATTTGACAACAGTAAAGCAAAACATTTCCAGCATCTTAAACAGAGTCACTCCCCTCTAGAGATTTTTGAAACTCAGCGACCTTTAGAGGCAGTTCCAATTACTTTAAGGAAGTACCAGACACTTCAAGAAAGTCTTAACATTAGGGGAAGTTCAAAGATCTTGAAAAAAATAGCCATAAAAAGTGTTGATTATCATGATCACGGTTCGATCCAGTTGTTGCGATCTTCACCAGCATCAGCTTAAGCTTAAGATCGTAAAGATGTTTGAGCTGTTCGAAAGACTGTAAACCTTAAATCCCCCGAATAAATCTAAGTCCAATGACTGAAACTTCTTTCATAAAACATCGTAGCGTTTTGATCCACCGTTAAACTGCAATACCCGAACAATTTTGTAATTTAAAATTTTATGCCAATTATGATAACTGATAGCAGAAAAAAATTAGCTGTACAACAGTTTTATTAAGACGATTCTAAGTTGTGTGTAAATAACAATCATGGGCGCTTCTTAAAGGGGGCGCACATACCAAAAATCAGTAAGTAACCAGCTCTGAGTTTACCATTACAGCACTGATTTTCTTTCATTCCTCAGCTCTTCTGTAACGGTCCTTCAATTGATGTGAAGTTAATGGGACTTCACTGAACGTCTTTAATTTTTTTAAAGTTAAATGGAAACTTGTAAAAAATATTTTTTTTTTTGTAGTTTTAAAATTATCATTATTTTGAACATGAACTTCAAGATATTGAATATCTTAAGGCCTTCGGTTTACTAAAATGAGGTAAATGTTAAAATGAAACATTCAATTGATTTGATTGTAAATCTGTTTCTTTACAACTGATTGTCATGTCTTAAAAACGATTACGTCAATTGCCATGGTTGTTGATTTATTAAAAAATTAATTTAAGCTCCGGAAATCTTGGGGAAGTCTCTTCTTCCCCTCTTCGACAAAATCTTGTTTGTCAGGGGAGAATACCCCTCACCATCTCCAACGGGGGAGTTTGGTAAAGAGAGATGATTATCCCGATTCATACCTTCCTCAGAGTTGTCCTTGCTCACTTTCTACTCTCTATATTCAATTTTCACACTGCCGCACTCTAACGGAACTATCAACTCTATACTTTCTCCTCATCTATCGTATAAAAATTACCACTTTAGTCTGTTGTTTGAAATTAGCATCTTCAACTATTCTGAGACAAGTTTTAGAGAAAAAACCCGAATTTATCCACCTATGGTGTGATCAGACCCTTCTTACTTATTCAAGTTTATTTATTTTATTAACATTATCAGTAACCAAGCCCCCCACCCCCGTGTCATCCAGTGACGCTACACCACTGCCTGGGGGTACCCGGAATATATCCGGGTGTAGTCTATTTGGTGAGGCTACCAATCACCTTATCATCGTATTTTAATGTGATTTAATGGGTTTTAATTCAATTCATATTCAAGCAACTTCCCCGGGGTACCCGGAACATGTCCAAGTGTGTCCAATGTGGTCTGGAACACTTAACACGACTTGCATTGATCTTATTTTTGAATTCTGTAGTAATTTGATGTGTCGCATGATGGTTTTGATATGTTTTCCGTTAAATCCAGCGTGAAGGCCCATATTCACCGGATCTTATTCCGGCCATATCTCCGGAACCGGTACACCGATTCCAAAACCGTTCAATAGCGGACCCCAAGACCTATCATTTGGCGCCGAGTTTGTCCAAATCGGTTGAGCGGTTGCTGAGAAACGTGAGCGCATTCATTTCGTTACATACACACACACACATACTCACATACACACATACACACACACACACAGACATGTTCCGATCTCGTCGAGCTGAGTCGAATGGTATATGACACTCGACCCTCCGGGCCTCGGATCGATAGTCGGTTTTTCAAGTGATATCTATACCCTTCTTTGTAAGAAGGGTAAAAAGTAAAGTTTTCATCTCCCTGCTATGTGAATTAATCATGAAATGGCTAAGCTCAAAAGAAGGGGCTTTAAGTGCACAAACTTCTCCGAAGACATTATATGGCTTAAGGGGAAGTTCACCGCTACGAAAAAAAATAATGAAGTTTTGAATTTTCTAAAAATATTGAAAAAAGGTATCGAAAATCTAAAAAAACAAACACATTTTTTTCTAATTTTTCAAAAAAAATTCACGTGCAAAAATTTTTTTTTATAAGTCATTATGGCATAAAGTTGGACTCAAAAAACCACAAAACAGCGACTTTTCAGTTTTTTTGAGAGTCCAATTTTGTTTCATGATGAGATAGAAAAAATATTTTTAAATGTAATTTTTGACAAAAATCTAAGTAAGAAACTGATTTTCTTGGATTTTTGATAATTTTTCCCAATATTTTTAGAAAAATAAAAATGTAGCGAAAATATTTTTATTTTTTTTCGGGCCGGTAAGCCGGACCGTTTTTACATAAACTAAAAAACGCACGTTTTGGCACTTTTAGACCACTGTGCAATGGCGATAAACAAAAGTGCTGTATATGTGCAATACCAGATATCACAACCGAAAAATGTTACGGGTTTAAATCGTGGAAGTGCGATAGAGCCTTTTAAGCTAAAGGAGACTTAATATAAAAATCCCGGAAATTTATTTCCCGGGATTCAAATATCTCGGGAGTTGTAAACATCCCAGGATTTTTTATCATCCCGGGACATCCTACTCTACTTTGAACCCATGTAATTATTTATTATGATGACGTTCATAACTTGAATTCTCTCTACGCGTAGTCAGTAGAGTACATGGTAAAGCGAACCTCACACGTATCAATATATTGACGTGAACGAGAATTATTGAAAATAATATTGTTAATGTAAATTAATGTAAACAAGCACCACACTGCAAAAAATATTGTCAACAAGATATATAGCATGCTTTGGTCCATATAGACATATTTTAAAAATTTCTGTATTTACACCAAACACGGATAATGTGATTGGAATAAAGCCGATAGGTTGTATCTTTAACGAGAAATCGTTAAAAACGTAATCGCGAAAAAAAACCGTGTAAAAAAACCGTGTAAAAAAACGTGTAAAAAAAGACTTCACTGTATTGTCATTTCATTATTATTGTCAATAAAAGCAATCATGTAGTGTTAACTTAAGAGTATTATTAAATATTTTTTCTTCCTTGATTTGTTTTCCGTCGATCTTGTTTTCCGTGCTGAGTACCAATGCTACCGACTCCAGAGAGGCAGCTCCCTCACCTGGACCCTACCTATCGACCCATCACAACTCATGAGCCGGGGACCAACTGCTTTACTATTATTATTATTTAGCTTTATTTAGGAGGCTTTCAGCCTTAGGCTGGTTCGCCTCCAAACTGCTTTACTTCCCTTCCGAAGGAAGGCGTGATCAGAGATGTTATGCCTCAGAACATCCCGGCGGCGCCGACTGGGATTAAACCCAGGCCTGCTGAGGTAAGAGGCAATCATGCTTACCACTACACCACCGGCGCCGCTTTTTTATTAAGTATATTTAAGTATTTTTTCTAATGTACATGAATGCAAATCGCATCATTGTCATTATTTTAATCTTTAAAGCTGAACTGGATAGGATGAGAACAGGATGATTCTGCACAACTAGAGCGGTCCAACATACTCACACACTTCCAGATACCGTTTTGCGGTAAAACTGTAACCACCCAATTGCAGTATTGCAGATGAGCGCTTATTTGTTATACCTACATATACCTACCTAGATCAAACAGAGGAAGTGGAAAATAAAAATCTGGTCAATTTTGCTTTATTGCCTTGCTTTCAGTGCGGTTTTCCCGGACGATTGTGTGCGGCACCACTGTGACGACTGTAGTCTACTGGTTGTTTGTATACACGGAGTGGTGGTAATGGTGGTATCCGTATTCAGTTATTCCTGCTGACCGACATTCGAATGTAGTCCACCGGATGAATGCTATTGTTGAAAATTTGCGGTTGTGTTCGATGGATGTGAAAAATTCGATCAATTTGAGGGCTGGTTTGTAAATTTGAATAAAATTTAATTCAATATCACTGTGCGACAAACTGGAATATAATTTTCTAGGACTGATCAATTTTACTATATTTGGCTTTAATATGAAATCTGAAATATACTATGCACATCACGTTTTGTAGCTACCGTCATCTTTATGAATAGGGATATTACCAACGTTTCCAACATAAGCATATGAGAGAGATAGCAGGCTGTGCTTGTGAACGAACGTCACTTTTATCTTTGCTGTTCTAATTTTTTGTTTCTCTACTTGGGTGCTGCTCGAGTGAATTTTTTCGAGGATATCAAAACTTTGGCTCTACAACTAGAAGTGAAGCAAATAGAGATCTGAAGTTTGTAATGTGTCTGTGTCTACATCAACACATGTCAAGCTGCCTTCAGGTTCAATTGGCTAAACTTGTAATTTTTTATCTTTTCAAGCCAGTAACGTTGGGAGATCACCTTTTTGTTGTGCGTTACTGGTATAAGATCTACCACCGAACCCAAGTCGTGACAACTTCAATCAGGATTTTCCAGTAATCAAAGGATCTTATTTTATTTCTTCTTACTTTTTATGACTTGATAATAGTGACAAGACTCGGGTAGTGACCACCGCCGTTATGCATTTCTATATTGTATATTTCAAATCAAAAATATTGTTTAAAGGGTGATACGGTCAAAATTTGGTCAAGGGAAAACGCGTGTAAATCGGTGAAATCGTTTATTTAAAAAATCAAATTAAATTTCTTTTTCAAGTTCAATGAGTATAAAATTCAGGAAAAATATTCAGTTAGGCTTCCGCTTTTCCAAATCCGAATTGCCGGGCCTTACGCTTGACCCCTGCCATCAGATTTTGTACAGCCACCTTGTCCACCTTCTTCGCCGTAGAAAGCCAGTTTGCCTTGAACTGCTGCTCGCCCTTAGCAGTTTTTTTGGTCTTCTTTAGGTTCCGCTTGACAATAGCCCAGTATTTCTCAATTGGGCGGAGCTCTGGCGTGTTGGGAGGGTTCTTGTCCTTGGGAACCACCTGCACGTTGTTGGCGGCGTACCACTCCATGGCCTTTTTACCGTAATGGCAAGATGCCAAATCCGGCCAAAACAGTACGGAACAACCGTGTTTCTTCAGGAAAGACAGTCCCGGAAGCTATGAAAATGCTGCTTTTCAAGCCACAGGTACAGATGGCTTGCCAAACCAGATATTTCTTTGCGAACTTTGACAGTTTCATGTGCTTGAAAACATCTGCTACCTTTCCCCTTCCTTTTGCCGTATAAAACTCCTGTCCCGGAAGCTGCTTGTAGTCGGCTTTGACGTAGGTTTCGTCGTCCATTACCACGCAGTCAAACTTCGTCAGCATCGTCGTGTACAGCCTCCGGGATCGCGCTTTGGCCGTCGTATTTTGTTTATCATCGCGATTTGGAGTCACTACCTTCTTGTAAGTCGATAGTCCGGCTCGTTTTTTGGCTCGATGCACGGTTGTAGACGATACACCCAGCTTATATGCGGCATCTCGGAGAGAGAGGTTAGGGTTTCGCTTGAAACTACCGGCAACTCTCTTTGTCGTCTCAGCGGCTTCCGGTTTTCGATTTCCCCCCGATCCAGACTTCCTGGCTGTCGACAAACGTTCCTCAAACACTTTAATTACATTTGTAACGGTTGATTTGGCAACTTTTAGCGATTTTGCCAACTTTGCGTGCGAGTAGCTCGGATTTTCGCGATGCGCGAGCAAAATTTTGATACGCTGCTCTTCTTGCTTGGACGGCATTTTGACAACTGAAGAGTGAATTCCAAAATCAAAATAGGAGCAACATTCTACACACACACACCTTCAAAATGAGGGGTGTTCAGGTTTTTTAAATGCAAAATTGAAAGAAATACGTCAAGTTGATATTGACCAAATTTTGACCGTATCACCCTTTATGTTCATAGAGTTTACATAATCCTTTTCCCTTTGTTCTTCTCCTTTTCCTTTCCCTCTTCTCTTTTCAGAAAGCGAGTAATGGCGCTATAGCCTTAAGGTGTTTCCTTGTAGAGTCAATTTTTCCATCACACCTCGCAATTTCAAGAGCACACAACTCAAGATCTACGAGGTTTATATATCCGCAAATTTCAGACATTGCTTGCTGCTCCGCAGCAAACAACAACTAGTAGTTCCAGCTACGTGCATTCACAGAAAACTTATTATTTTTACATGTGAAATTGCGAAGTGTAACACGAAAAAGGACGCTACAGGGAATCACCTTAAATCATAAAAGGCTAGGACAAGAGTACGACCAACCAATCATATAATTACCAAAATCGGAACGTACGGTTCGAGATATCCACGTTTCATCCATTTGTTGGATACTGAAGCATCGTGTTTAAATCTTCGATTTAAACAGGCCCGATGTTTTTTGAATCATCTTGCCCCTTAAATGCTGCACAGTAGGCCTGGCCGTTTCGATATGTGTGACGCATCTTCGATGGGAAACATATATCAAATAGACTAGAAAAATGATGGAGGTATATCTATCATTTTCCAGGATGCTTTCAAGAACTGGCCGTGTTGGTGTTAGATTAGACTAGATTAGATTATTCCAACATAAGCATATGGCATTATTATTGTTCATTTGTAGAAGATAACCCCGGGATTATTTGACTACACCATTTGAAAACGCTATCTCGATGTTTCGTCCCTCATTTTGGTGATATTTCTATAACTTAAGCGGTGTCTTTCAGAACCTCCGCGTTGCAAACTCGCTAATCTCATAGACGCCAGTAGGGCGATTTAGTCGCGTACATAGAGAAGAACCTTCAAAATATGGTATAATTTTCCTGTTTTAGAAAGACATGCTGTTAAATTAATTGCAAAAGAACATCAACTTAGGCTACAGTCCTGGTATTGCTTCTTCAGCGCTTATGAATTGCCAAGTGCCGGTTTGAATTATTCGACTCTTTTGCAGTCATCTACGTCATGGCTGATACGAGCGAGTTGCTGCATTTCATGATAATCACCTAACGACACTGCAGCAGACAAAACGTGTAAGAGATCACGATTATGGATGAAAGTGCAGTTCAATGCATTACCCGGTCGTGTCATATTATTGTCAAGTTTTTTTTTTTAGTTCGATTGTAGATGCCAAGCATGAAGTATGGTTTGCAGCAGAGTAATATCGCAAAGTAGAAGCCAAGCAGTGCCAGCGAAGAAAGAAGGAGGGAAACATCGAAAAAAAAAAGAAGTTATTATTAATAATCGGAAACAGTTTGGTGCAGAGGACCGTCTGCCGGGAAAATCTCCGGGGTCTCCCATCAAGGGAAGTGGCGTTTTTTTCCATTTCTCCCATCTAGTCATCCGTGTCATGAATTTGGATGGCATGAAAAATTGAAAAGCGCCACTGTATGTACCTATTGGGCTGAACTGAAACAAAAGAAGGGGAAAATAAATGGACGCTATGCTGTGTTGTTCTACTTGCAGCAGCCCTGAAGTACGGATACTCGATCTGAAGAGGGCAAAGGAAAAAAAAAGTATAAATAAGAAAAATGTTATAACTCGGATCCAAATTTTTATCTGCATCCACTTTCAATATGAAGCAAGAAAATGAATTTATTTACGATTTGCCGTTCCCTCTCTACTTGCTTCGGTAGGGGCTTCACTTTTTGGTTTTTGTTCATATTGTTCAAAGTGAAAAGAGAAAAGCTGCTTATTGAAAATAAAATACTGCATCGTTTGATTCAGTATTCTTCACCTGTGCAAAGTGGTCTTTTAACAAAGAAAAGAGAGGTATAAATGATTTGGCTACTGCAATCATAAAACGTAACTGTTTGTCCGAATATTTGTACTTGTAGGTAGAAGGTACTTGTATTGAATTGTAGCTTGAAGTTCTTTAGACCGGATTAGACCTGGTAGGGTTAACTTCCCCTATTTCCGGCCCATTAAGCACAACCCGCTCTTAGTCTTTCTTAATATAGCGCAGTTTACCACCAAACGGAATCACTGATGGCTTTCAAATTTATTTACTTTTCCCCCTAATAAAAATAACCATAAAAGAGAGCTTAACGACGTGTTCGGGGTATCATCCAAACCATTTGTGGGATAGTTTACCCATCCGGGATACAGTTCGTTTATGGTATTTGTTTATTAGGGCCGTACGTACCTTAAGATTTGATAAAGAGAAACCAATTGTTGAGATATTGTCAAAAGTCTAACACTGCTTCTTGACGCCAAACTCGGCCTACGGATTCTAAACTTGGCCTAACGCATTGAAACCCCATTGAAACGCCAATGAAGTCACTTCGGCCTATCGGATGAAGATAAAAAAATGATTCGGTCGGAGCGCTTCTTTTGTTTTTGAGAATAATGGGTGCAAACCTTCATATCACGCGTTCTCATTGACTTCGTTCGGTAGCTTATTAACTAAAGTATCGTACCAAACGCATAACTGACTTGTTAACTATGAAATCATGGATTTATTTGATGTTTTCTGCTCGATAGGCCCAAAATGGGCTGGTTCACTATTACCCAGTCAGTAAAAGCATGGAATACCATACCCATGTTGATTCATCGTCGTTCGAAGCCGGCACCGGTGGTGTAGTGGTAGGCGTGACTGCTTTCTCATTATTATGCCAATGGTGAGAAAGCGGCTAGAAAATTTTTCTGATGGGGCCTGCTGCAATTTTCTTTTTTTGCTAAACTACGGTTAAATAAAAACTCGCGAAGATGCTATTCAATCTAATTGCGCATAGGCAACTTGTTTTTGGGAACATTTTTTCTGTGACCAATAATATGACATTGAGTTTTATTATTATTTTAGTAATCAATAAATTTGATTATAATTATATCATAACAACGATTTGGACCTTGATTAGAGGAGCCTTAAAATCTTGCTGATTTTGAAAAAGTAATGCAAGTTTGTTAATTGTTTGTAACGAAATTACATAGCGTCCGGGTCTCATAAATTTAAGCATCTTAATCATAAGAACATTCTCAGAGTTGGGTCATTTCATGAGTTGTGTAACGAACTTTTTTTTTAATATGTATCTAAATTGAAAACTAAACGAAAATTAAATTCAACGAGTTTGAACTTCATAATTTTCGAAAATTTTGGCTGTGTAACATGATAAAGTGCACACAAAATAAATTTCATACATTTAGGACTTAGGAAAATGTTCAAGACATATATCCATGCACAATTCTTAACATTCTGAAAGTTAAAATAAAAATTGTTTTGAGATCTCAAACCAACATGTTTTCAAGATTTTGTAACTAAAACAATAGATAGGGGAAATGGATGTATTGTTGGCCTAAATGCCCCTAATTTGAGCTCATATATAAATTCAGCAATCGACTAGATTCATCCATTAGTACCGTCCCAATGAAGCGGTCATCTAAACAAATTTGATGAATAGCAGATTTTTAGCAATGGGCCCAACCTTAGATCCATTGGCCCACATTAGAGCCATTTACCCTATCTCTGATACAGATTGAAAGTATAAATTATTCAAATACAAATGTAATTAAGAGTCAACGAAATTAGATCAATAGTTATAATTCTAAGACTAAGATAAAATTGCAAGATCCTTCCTAGACATTCATTACATACAAATTCTAGTACTTGAATAATTATAATATGTTTGACCCAATCAATAGTTTTATAAAAACTCCACAAAATAAATATACTTGAAAAACAATTTTACGAAATTTTGTGCAATATAAATTCCAGGGATTTAAAAAAAGGTTTTGATTACATAGGCTTGGATAAGCTTTAAATCTCCTAGACTACAAAATTCGTTATTCAAGATCTTGGGATCTCAGAAAGTATTTTTCGCGAGGAAAGTTCTTTTAGATAGGAAAGTAAAAAAAATGTAAGATTAAAAAATTTAGAAAAATTTGGGCAAAATTATGAAAAATCGGGTTATAATTTAATTTTATCGGGTTTTGATTGCCATAATTCTGATATTTGAAGAGAAAAGAAAGTAATAAAGCATTTATCCAGAACATTTTTTTTTTCGATGCATCGGACTAACTAACATTCGGAGTTATATATAAAATCAAGCTTTAATCAAGATTTTAATTCTAATTGAAAGGAATGAACTCTTAACTCGAATGATTGTATCCCTGTTTGGAACAGATATTAATTAAATTTGTTTTTTACAAAAGTATTGTGTGTTTTTTGTGGCGTAGCTAATGGATTCCTTTGGTTTTGTTTTTTCCGTCGATCTTGTTTTCCGTGCTGAGCACCAATGCTACCGACGTGCCAGGAAGGCAGCTCCCACACCTGGACCCTACCTATCGACCCATCAACTCATGAACCGGGGACCAACGGCTTTACTTCCCATCCGAAGGAAGGCGTGATCAGAGATGTTATGCCTCAGAACATCCCGGCGGCGCCGACTGGTATTGAACCCAGGCCTGCTGGGGTGAGAGGTAATCACGCTTACCACTACACCACCGGCACCGTTATGCAGGTATTGTTGGCCTAAGTGTCCCTAATTTGGACCCATACATAAATTCAGCAATCGACTAAATTTTCAATAGCAACCAAAAATATCCATTAGTAACGTCCCAATAACGCATTCATCTAGATACAATTGATAAATAGCAGATTTTTAGCGATGGGCCCAATATTAGATTCATAGGCTAACATTAGAAACATTTCCCCTACCATTCAAACTATCCTGCAGCTGAATTCCGGGCATAAATTGCATCTAAAAAAATGAAATTTTACATAATAGGTAAGTAATATAGAAATTTCCATCTCTTTGTTCAGATTTATTCCCGGAATTCATCTGCTGGAGTGCTAATTCTTACAGATATAGTTAAATCTCCAAGGCACGGGTCTTCCCATTAGATAATTTACAAACAGGTCAATACATCTAGATTCATCATTCAAGATTCCATCACCAGGAAAATTCCTGAACATCCTACAGTTGAAAGAATATTTGAATGTTAAAACAGTTGGAGATTCTCAGAACTTGAACTTGATCAACTTGAAAAATATCCTGAAAACTTTACTAATATCTTCGTCTACCTATATCTTTTGAATATTTCATGATGTCTGGTTCAACTTCAACGAAGTTCCTAAATTTATTCCAAATTCCTTATTTTTCCATCTCTCTTAATTCTACGAAAATCTTTGAACATCTTTGCACTTCTGGAGAGACACCTTAGACATCTACAATTATTCTAGACAATTCCTTGAAATTTAACAAAGTTCTCAAAATCTCCATGGAGCTCATGGAGCTTTTTTTTAATTAAGATCTGAACTGCAACGAAGTTCCCTTAAATGAAACGAGGATCCCTGAAGTTCTAAGAAGTTTGTTGAACTATTTTTAGAACTTCCACAATATTCTCTGAACTTTTCCAAAACTTCTTTCAATTATATGAAGTTTTACGCAGCTCCTCAAAATGCTACGAGATTCGTAAAATTCATACAAAGTTTGCTGCACTTCTACTTTTCTCGTTGATTTTCCGCGAAGTTCCACGAACGCAATTTCATCATGAGTTTTCCTCCGCAATCCGATCATGAGTTTTCCTGAAATCAAATAATGTTCCCTTCTACAAACTCCTCAAATTTGGCACTTCTACGCAGTTCTCCGAACTTTCCCAAGTGTCTACGATTTTTTTTTCTGAAGATCTATGAGGTTCCCAGAATTTCTACTAAGTTCCTTAATTTCTACGATGTAAGAAAAATCTTTGGGCTTATGGGCAATTTGTAGCGCCTAAATACGTCTTATTATACCATCGATTAAATATCGATATAATATAATTTCTCAAAATTGTTCCTTCTAGTCCATTAAATAAGAATAGTAGTCAACATAAAGGACTTTAACAAAATCTTTGTTTGTGGAACATTTTTTTAATTCTGTGAGTCAGAAAAAAAACAGCAAAAAATCAGGGGAGGGGGGGGGTCCTAGATAATTATGGAGGGGCCTTGCCCCCTTGGCACCTCCATTAACTACGCCAATGTTTCGTACCCCAATGGGTTTTGGTTCAATCCCAGCCAAGGTCGGTGGGATTTTACTGTGGCATACAAATTCCTTGTCACGACTTCCTTCGGAAGGGTCCCGGCCCATGTGTGTTGTTGAATGGGTGCAATATCATACGCAGGTGTGGAAGCTGAATTTTCTGCACATCCCATTGCCGTCAATGGATGGCAATCGATGTCCGTCGGTGATTGGCACTAGATTGCGGAACAGAGACCGAAGTTAAATAATCGAATTAATAAGAAAAAGAAGGAGAAATGCAATGTCGAAAATGAAAAAATAACATCGAAAAATACCAGGATGGAGCAACCGCGTATGTGAAGAAAACATGTTCCCATAAATGTGGTTACTGCCTCATGGGAACTGATCGGACCTTGTTCTACATACATGCAGATCGGATTCATGTCAATGTTATTCATTTGTCAACTTGTCAATCCCAACACAGTTTACCCATTTTTTGGTAGGTTCAGTTTTGATCGATCTGGGTGGATTCTACCCAAATTTGGGTAGTTTTGAAATAGCGTGTATACCTGATCGACTGTAGATGATGCTCCAATTGAGTAATAGTATCTATATAATAGTAATAGGATAAACCACCAACTCTATCTAAGATGCAGGAAAAATTTTGCTTTCCTTTTGTGAGATGCACTCACGCTTAATAGATAGGAATACAATTGATGATGATTTTGAAGATTTCCTGCAGAAAGATAGAGAACGATGGGAGTGACTGAATTTTGATGCAAAAGATGCAAAAAGATGTGTTGTAGATTGATTCGCTAGCATCATATTTTTCGACCACCAAAAATTGAGATTTAGATGTGTTTTCGGAGTTTTTCGGAATGGATATTTTCAAAAAATCGTCGATTTCTCTTCAAACCTTGCTTCTAAAGGCTGACTAAAACACATAACATATGTGGAACTTCATGCAAAACTGCTGTCTTAAAGGTGACCTCTTTTTCGAGTTGCCTCAGTGGTATAACTGGCATAATTGGACATTAGAGTGATGCAAAATTTGAAATTTTCGCTCCACAATATTTAAACGATTTCAAATCGGATCCTGACTAACCTCTCAAAATTTGAACTCATTTGGTGAGAAACTGAGATGGCACAAACCATTTGAAGTTTGTATGGGAATAACTATGGTAAAACCAAGATTTTTGTTCATGTCTATCTAATAATTCACCATATCGGTCTGCTTCAAAAGTTTTCATCTGTTCTTGTAGGAAATTTTTCCAGCTACAACTTTGCTCCAGACCACTTTTTAATTAAATGCAAGGATCGAAAGTTTTCAATGGTTCAATGCGCTGATGTCTTATAATCATGCTCAATCAACTGCTCAGCAGGCAACATTGGTGTTTCTGGGGCGTTGAATAGGACACACAAATCATGGCTACTATGTCACACTGCAAAATACAGTGTTGCCTACAGAGCAGCTGCTTGATCATGTCATAAGTTTACCAATCTCTTAAATAATGTTACCGTTTGGGTAGTTTACCCTATATCACCAGCACTGAGCAATGAGAGTGAGTGTAGGTATCGGCAATCCATACTGCTATTAAGTATGAACGAGCAAGGCCGACTGTTGCTAGCAATATGCTATTGAGTTATCTATAATATTAATCTATTTATTTAACGGTTATGCCGAAAGTTATTGTTTCTTTACTTAATTTCTATGTTATAAAACTTATTAAAAACAAATGAAAATATGTAAAGAAATAGCAAAACAGATTAAAAATACCACTCCAAAGAAACGGTCAAATTAAAATTATCAGAACACAATTTGTAAAACACAAGGTACACTTCCCATACAGACACCACAACCAGGATCGGTTAACAGAAGAGGGAAATAAATGAAAAGTATGACGGGTGGAAACAGGGAGTATGGTCAAATAGGAGGTTACTACTGGGTCAGATCGAATGGGCAAGTTCTTTTCCACTTCAGCTCTTCTCGAAGGAGGTTTGGATCATAGTTCACAGACTAGTATCGGTATATTTACAGACAAAATCCAAGTGTTCAAACATTTCAAGTCGAAGTGACTTTCCAGTTAAATAAAGTGGAAATAAAAACCTCAGGAACGCGTTAATCAAAGAATCAGGTAACATACCTAACCCAACTGCCCAGTAGTTTCCATATAATAAGACCTCCCATTGTTTTAACCCAAGGACCCATTGTCCTTAGTTTGAGTCTCCGCTGTTCAGCGTTGAGCCACCGAACGCTTTCTAGACCGTCGGAGCGGTCAACCCTCCCAGCGAGCGTGAAGTTCCTCGCAATCACTGGCGATCAACCGAACGCTGTCTAGACCGTCGGAGCGGTCAACCAAGCGAGCGTCGGGAGACACGAAATCGCGTCATTCCTAAACTAGCAGATCATCCGCCAGGTCATCCGCCCAGCGATCCACGATCCAGCACGCCGGCCGGCCATTCACACACCCACACACACCCGTAAGTAACGTGATATCCTAAATAAAAAGTGCCTAAAAGAAGACCGAGTAGAAGGTTATTTGCGCCCTGATCAGCCTCACCATCTCACTCTTTGTCGAGATACGACCTGGGGAAGAGTCGTGAGCTAAGCCAACAAAAAGAGGCTGGTGGAAAGCCCACCCCGTTGGTCCCCGCGGCTCTAGACCAGGGACCTGGGGGATTGCCATAATAGAGAGCTCTGCTCCCTCAGAAGTAACAATAATTAATAACTTTTTCCTGTCTCGTTTTACATAGAAACAATCTTCAGCAAAGTTGTAGCTGAGAAAATTTTCTATACAAATAGCTATCCAACTGTTTCGCATCTCAATATGGGAAAAGACTAGAAGGCAATGAACAAAAAGTTGAGATTTCCCATAGTAATTTACATGTAAACTTCAAATGGCTTGTGCGAAGTCTGTTTCTAACCAAATTAGTTGTAACTTTGAGAGGCTAATCAGGACCCGATTTGAAACCACTTAAGCACTGTGGAGCGAAAAAGTCAAATTTTGCATCAGTCTATTGGACATGGATGTGTCAAAATGAACTTTTCGTAATATTGACACTGAGCGTTCATAAGGACCAATGTCACAAACGTAAACAATGGCTTCTTTCGTAAATTTTTCGTAATTCAACGTCAATTCATGTAAACCAGCAATTCAATCAACCGGTCAGCACTCGTGTTTATTTCAGTTACCGTGGGGACATTATTTGTGATTAGCCCCGGTGCCTTTCAAATTGTATCATTATTTATGTACGGTCCTTATATTTGAAATGACATTTCACATTCATGTAGTGATGGCCGATTTTCATTCGAATAATCGATTAATCGATTATCGAACCGAAAAGTAAAATATTTGTAATCGGTTATATCATGCCGATATAAGCATTAACTTCTCCAGAGGATCATCACCCATCGTTTCAAACATTTGCTGCATTCTCACTCATTGGTGGAAAAATGACAGCACAGCGAACAAAAAATAATCGATTATTTGTTAATCGAGTAATTAAAAAATAGCATATCTCTGACTTTGGTGTGATTGTTTTGATAAAAAAGGGCGCAAAATTTCATCTCTACCGAGGGGGCATCAAATTCACAAAATTACCTTGCATACGGGGGGTATTCATTTGTTGAAAGGGACCGTGAAAGAGGACACTAAAATAGAAAGTTTTTCTTCCGACAGTTTCATCTTAGTATTCTTCTTTGATTTTATCGGCTAGGGGGACTTTCCCTATGCACAAACATCGTGCCGGCTTACTTGAGCGAGTTTTATTAGTATTGGATATTACGTCTATTTTGCAAGATTACTAATAAGGTGTTCCACGTGACGTGTGTTTGACGTTTCACAGTAAAGCTGACAAGTTGTTTGACAGCTCATTTGTTTTGGTCTGGCGTTGTTTTGTTTTTGTCATCGTCGGAAATCTGTTGTTGGATGAAGTCAAGCTGGTAACAATAAAAACATTCGTCCGCGAAAATAAAATGCGTGAAGTCATGTCGACAGTAAAATTGTGGTGCTTTGTGGCGAGCTACGGCTCACACTACGTAAGCAAAGCGTCAAACAACGAACTTTTTTTCCGCTTCCCAGACCCAGCTAGTCAGGACACCTACGTCAGCTAGCTGAAATCCGGATAACTGGTTGGAAAAAAGCTGTTTCTGTGAATACCAAAGAATCAGTGGCAAGCATTTTGTAACGGGGAAGTGGAAACTTTCTTTTTGGTTATCATTATGCACTTTAATCCGCGATTTTACAGGAAAACCCGCACCACTAACGGACACTACAAACGTAGATTGGGTACCCAGTCTATTTTTGATCAATAACTCTAACTCAGAATCTCTACTGATAGCTGGTCATCAAGCAGATTATGGTGAACGTACGTAAACCAAACATTTTTTTATGTGTAAATATTCTTCTTATCAACGTCCACCATTCTATTCCAGATAGCTATCATCAGTTTGGGACCGATCCTTCGTTGGAAATTAAAGAAGGCACTATCAACGAAAAATTTAAACCCCTTTTTGGAATGGGCCGGAGGTTACACGGAGCAGGAAGAAGCATCAGGTAAGAGCTTGTATGGTTTTCTCAAGTGTCAATTCACTAATAACTAGTTTATGTTTAGCCAAAATTCGTGATCTAAATCAATAGTCATCTTGTGAAACCTTAACGGCATCGGAATCTGGTGACCAAGAATTCGACATACAACAACGGAGATCCCGTCGATCCCGCTCAGTGAGAGTGCAAGCGACAGCCTCAGTAAGGAACAACTGGAAGAATTCAAGAAAAGACATAGAAGAACAAAGGTGGATATGAAAACTCTGCTAGATCGTCCGAAAGACGTGAAATTCTATACCGGTCTGGATGACTATATAAGGTTGTTGAAATGCTGTTTAAAATCATTGAACCGTACCTACTGACTCCATTAAAGCAAGTACTTTTGATGACCTTGCAAAAGTTGCGATTCGATTACTTTTTCAAATCGTTAAGTATTTCATATGAAATCAGTCCAACAATAACATTCAACGGTATACACAATTTATACTGGCCTGATAAGGAAATTGAGCAGAAACACACGCCTCAGTGTTTTAAAGATGTTTTTGGAGAGCAGATAACTATTATTATTGACGGCTTTGAAGTCAAAGGGCAAAAATCATCGAACCCAATTGCAGCGGCCAAACAATGGTCAGATTATAAAAAAAATCGAGTACGCTTAAATACTTGATTGGCATAAGCTCTACGGTTTATGTGATGTTTGTGTCACAAGGATACGGAGGCAGGCATTCGGATAAAACCATCACACCAACTTCCAGATTCTTAAACAACGTTGAAGAAGGAAATGTCATCATGGCTTACCGTGGATTTTTGATTGGAGATGATTTAAAAAATAAAAATGCTGCACTGAAAAGAAGAAGGGCAACTCTAAGCGATGGATGTGGAAAGAACAAGAAGAATTGCCACTGTTAGGATCCATGTAGGGCGTGTAATCGGAGTGATGAGAGAAAAATATCAATTGATTAAAAACATGTGCCTATGACACTCATAACAAGAAAGCATAATGGTTTTATGATGATGGACATAATTGTCCATGTGTCAGCTATTTTAGTGAACTTTTGCAAGCCAATTGTTGATTGAGGACTTCCAAGACGAGGATAAATAAAATATATATTTGTTAGGAATCGCGTTCTATATTACATCTTTATTATTCATCACATGTTTTACAGATGCAATGTATTATTAGATCATTACATTAAAAAAATAACATAACAAGTGCTCAGCAAACGGCATTTCAAAATTGCAGAAACAGCAAACTCTGGCAGAATAACCGCTTTGAAAACCTTATTCATAATATTCGTAAGCCAGCCTTTGAAGATGACGCGGGAAGTTGTGGAATTGCATTTTTTCTAATTATATTCATTGGAAAATAAAAGTCGTGTGTATTGGGGTTTCGTGATATGAAATCCAACGGTCTATCAGCGGTCGAAACGAGTTGAGACAGGTGGGGTACTAATGGCATCTGATTAGATGCCTCTTTCTCTCGAGCCCACGGGAGAACCTACATTTTGGATTTAAATCTATAAGTGAACCGAGGAGTGAACTGTTGTTCTGAGTTTCTCTGGTATATTCAATTAGAGGATGGTCCTGGGGGGAGGTAGCTCATCGATTCTTCCGGTTCGCCTCCTAGCATCGTGCTATAAGGTACCAGGCGATAACCAGGGTAGTTGATCGATAGCTCGATGACATCATTTCGTTGGCGTCTGCAATGGGAAATTCTCATAGCAGGCGTTGACGATGGGACGTTGCGAGTTGTTGAATAGCAACTATCGTGGTAACTCACCGATTACCTGTCGATCTGCCAAATTTGGAAAGACGTCTGCATTGAATTGTCTCATATAATAATATTTCGCCCACTATATCACAAGAAATTGCGAGTAGCTGAGTGGAATGGAGATAAGTTAAGCATTGGGTACAGGACCAAGTCTCCCCTGGGTGGTGCCAGAAGATGAGCGCAATAGAATCATCAAGTTGCCATAAGGCACGGAATGAGACTATTGCATGGCTGGGTAGTCAAAGTCTTCCATTCGTTAGTCATTTCAGGTGGATTAGAACAGGTTTGGATTTTTCAGATATAATCCTAAATAAGACCTAGATTATTTAATAAAGGGCGAACACGAAATTATTGCGACACCGAAAATGTCATGCCAATTTTCTTATAATGTTTAGAATCAAACCAAAATTTTAGGGTAGTTTTATACATATATTTACTTCAAAAATCAAAAGAAAAGTTAATCGATGGAGCCTTGAGTGTAAAATTGAACGCATTTTCGCTTGATGCCCTCCATCAAAGTCTTTACAGTGTCATCCGGTACCAGTTTCTCAGTTTTTTTTTCCATTTTATTAACATGTCTTCTTGCTCTTCCGAAGTTCCCGCTTCATTATTGCCCAGTACTGCTCCACCGGGCGCAGCTCCGGACAGTTTGGCGGATTCATGTCCTTTGGAACAAAATGGACAGAATTGGCCTCATACCACTCCAGGACACTTTTAGAATAGTGGTATGATGCCAAATCTGGCCAAAATAGCGGAGCTTCGTCGTGCTGCTGCAAGAACGGCAAAAGGCGCTTCTCGAGGCACTCAGATTTGTAGATCTCGCCATTTACTGTGCCTTTTGTCACGATAGGCTCACTCCTCAGTCCGCAAGAGCAGATGGCCTGTCAAATGAGATATTTGGAGGCGAACTTCGACATTTTCTTCTTCTTAAATTTGTCGTCCACATCGAACTTGCTCTTGCCGGTGAAAAACTCCAACCCCGGAATTTGCTTAAAATCGGCTTTTATATACGTTTCGTCGTCCATCACACAGCAGCTATATTTTGTCAGCATCTTCTCGTAGAGCTTCCGTGCCCGAGTTTTAGCCGTCGATTGTTGCCGCTCATCGCGGTTTGGGAAGCTCTGTACCTTGTATGTATGTAGTCCAGCTCTCTTCTTTGCATTCTGGACGTAGCTCTGCGACATGCCGATCTTTTTAGCCAAATCACGGCTTGAGACGTTGGGATTTGCTTTAATCATCCGCTTCACCTTTCCCTCCGTCTTTTTGTTCTCCGGTCCCGGTTTTCTTCCAGCTCCTTTGCCGTGGTCCAACGTCAACCGCTCCTGGAACCGCTTCAACACTCTGGAGATGGTTGAATGGTGAATGTTCAACATTTTTCCCAACTGCCGGTGCGACAGGTCAGGAAATTCCAGGTGTTTGGAAAGAATTTGTTCTCTCAACTCGCGTTGGTTCACCTCCATTTTCGTTGAATCGAAAAACACGACTTCAAGTTTGACAGCATGTACACAATACACATCAATGAGAAAGTGTGCAAAATTTGGTTGATTTTTACCCAATGGTAAAAAAGTTATGCCCTGTTGAATGTGTCGCAATAATTTCGTGTTCGCCCTTTACACTAGTAACCTCAACTTCTGGCACAATGTTTTATTGTGACTAATCAACACTCAATGGGTAAAATATCAAATTTGCGGTAAATTTAAAAAAAAGGTAACTTGGAGTGTAGAGCGCACTGCCCACTGGACGATTCTGAAGCCTGACCAAGTGAGTGGGTTACGGGTTTATTTGATTGTACGTCATTTCCAAGTTATGTATAGATACATTCATACCATTGGCATTTTGTATTTGAGATAAGACAGAGACAGGATGCGGAGGGCCCGCTTAGGGGGAGCGTAACCCATGTTATGGCTTCCATTTATTAAATAGTTCAGATAGGCTTTAAATGATAGGTTCATGGTGAGAAAATGTACCATATGGTGCCCGTTCTCTGATCAAAATTAGATTCAAATCGTCAGGCCCTGCCCTGTAACATGGGGATTGACGATGATTTGTCAAGTTTCATTTTGCATTTGCATATAATTGTAAGTTTAGGTTTGCTTTTGTAATTGTAAGATAGATAGTTTGGCTCAATTGAAACATTAAGTTGTATAAACTTGACGAATCATTCCTCTATTTAAAATAGTAGTAGTTACAGTGCCGCATTATCTAACAACCACTGCCTGCAACTAATGTTGGAGGGGTCAGCAGGGCTGATTACGGATCAAAACTAACATAACTCTAACACTGACATGATCCTGAAACTAACGCTCATTCATTGCACTTTGAGTCATAAAGTAGTTTTATTTATTTTCCTACTAATCTATCTACACACTTAGTTTTTTCTACCGAGCTCGGCTGTGCGGGTCTCGGCGGGGAGGGGGTTTCGCTGAGATCTCGGCGGGAGTGACATTTGATTGCTGAGTCTCGGATAATGCCTTTTCTAATAATCTGCCTACATTTCTTTTCTTTGTTATCTACTTTATCCCCTTTTTATTTTTCTGCCTTCTTTCCTCTTCTCTTCCTTTGTTTTGTTTGTTTACATATAACTAATACTAATACCTCCTTGTTTTCTCTCTAATTTGTCTACTATGTCCCACCATCACGATGAGAGATGAGCTACATGGTACACGCTCATATACACTCGCAAAATAGTATGCCGCAAGTAAGTATATCACAGAGGCAACTAAAGATCCATAATGAGCTGTGGTGATTTATATGACTATATAGTATTATTTATTTATACTAGCCTAAACACAACGTGGGGTAACCCAAATCCAAACGATCACTAACCAAAATAATAGACTTAATTTTTTTTTCAGCAGGTGTGATTTTGTATAGTTCTGTTTCTCTCTTTTCAGCAAAACAACAACAAAAAAACCTCTATAACTCTTCTCCATTCTTTTAATCTCCTACTATCCCCTATAAATGTATCGGAAATTAGTGGGACTGCCTGTGCAAACAGAAACAGGCCTGCTAGTGGAAGAAGGTCGTTATGCTATACGGTCTAGCATAGGCCTACGGCCAGGTTTCAGTAGGTACACACTCGTTTAACGGCAGATTGGTTTTCAGTGGTCGACCAGGGTGTGTGCTGATAAATTACAAAATTACAATTACATCATTATTTCATACATCAGCTTGAATTACGTTGATCGATATTACATTTTTTTTGCTGTGCACTACACCACCGGAGCCAGCAAAGTTCAACAATCCATCGTTGCTTATGCCTTTGTTGTCGTTTGGAACCAGTTTTGCGAGGTAGGCGACGATTGTGCGTATTTCTCGCGTAACTTTTGAGAAGGGCCTATTTATAGCCTGAACAATACGTAAAGAGCAAATTGAAACATTGAACGTCGCGTGAAAGTGGAACTTAATGAAGGCCTAAGTACTTTTTCGTAGTTTTTAGTTTTCGGATTTGAAAGATCGTCGGTTACAGTGGCCTGCTTACTGAGCAGAAAAACGCGGTCCCAGGTCCTTACATATCAAAGAGATTTATGGTAAAATCGCTTGTGTATCGTGTCTTTTGCGAAACTCGTTGTTGTCGTTGGTTCCGGGTTTGAATGGATACAAAAAGTTGAGCAACGGTATTATGTGATATGAGGGGCTCGGTGGCCTTAGAGCAACCGTTTTTGCTTACTGAGCAGAACATCATGAGTCTAATCTCAGGCCCATCCACATTCAAGATTCGTCAATCGTTTTATTTGTTAATATGACTACATGGTAATAACAGCAACTCGGTGAAAGGTGCTCGTCTGCCTAGTGGCAAACGTTTTTGCTTACTGAGCAGAAGACCGTGGGTTTAGTCCCAAGCTCCTTCGCGTTATATGATCGTTAGGACATCAATTCAGCTTATCGTTTACCAAAACGAACCCTGCTGCAAACCCAACCCTCTTATCCAACATCCCAGTGATTCCTCGAGGAAGTGCAGAGGTGTTCTCGGCTTCCATCAAAGCGAGTGTCATGTCAACACAATCCTTCCCATTCCTTTCTCGACCTGTGTTCGGGCGCGGCCGGCGCTGGTATTGCCTAATTTAAGATCATCAGTTTTTACACATTGAGGATGATTGCTAGTCCCAAGCATCGTCTATTGGTTCTCTGTGTAATTACAGCTGATCTGGCAATAACAGAGTAGCAACCGTGGGCGGTCAATCAAGCTCAAGCTCAAGCTCAAGCTCAAGCTCAAGCTATATTCAATTACAGGATGTTCCTGAATATACAGTCAAATAGCACGTAATGTTGTGAACAACTTCAATGACAGTCCAACAGTGCTTTCAACAAACTGTGCTGAGTGACTTACCCTTTGAGTTCAACACAGAGTAAATTTAACGGGACTGATTTCCAGGCCAGTGTGGGATTTCTTTAGTAAAAATGTATACTTATAATGTATTTTTTAGTTGTTTCCCAGTTACTCACTAGTTCACTGGAATTGTGAAACGTAATTTGTGGTGAAATTGGCAGAAAAGTATGTCACTGGTATTTCAATAAAATAATACATTTATTCACGACATTTTTACAACCCCCTACCCCCCCAGACCGAAATTCTGAATGCACCATTGCAACGTTGTGAAAAGGATGTATATGGTATAAACTCAGCACCGTACTCAGCAGGAGGCCACCAAAAAATCCTAAGGGACGCACAGTGGGGCAGCGAAGCTATTCGCGTGGCCAAAACCTCTAGCGCCGTTGGTTTGCTTTCTACAGCGATACAACGTTCTACAAAGTTGCTCAATACTAAAAGCGCCATCTCTTGAAAGTTTCATATTAGTTCATTTTTACGCCACATAGGTGGCGCTCGACTCTATCTTTTGAACGGAGCATCCTAGCCGAATGGTTTTTAGGGAAAAGTTGTGTAACTTGAAGTGTTGAGAAATGTTGTGCAAGACATCGAAATTCTATGACTCATATTAAGCGAGATATCGGGCAATTAGGAAAACTAACCTCTAAAATTGCGTTTTTTCCTTTCCTCCTATATACGTCAAATGTATAAATTTTATACTCTGATGGTTATCAAAATGGTTTGACTCATCCAATAAATACCCATTACTTTATATATCATGCTTTATTATACAGTTATTACAATAAATGTCTCAAAAAAGTGATGCATAAAAATGTAAATTACTCAAAATATAGCAAAAAGTAGCAGCCAATTTTTTTTACAGTGATTAGTGTAGACCTTGTTGGGTAAAATAATGACCACAGTTCAACAGGCAACTGCAGGCATTTTCATTTAACATCATTTGAATATTGCATATGGTAAATTCTTTCAAATTTGTTGAAATTTTGCTTTGTGTGTAAAACATGATAAGATGTCATTGATCTGAATAGATTACTAGGAGACTTAAAACTGCTGGTTTAAAATGTCCATCCTCCAACGTCCTCCATAGTGTCCTTTCGACTTGTTTTGCGACATTGGAGGCGAACCAGCCCAAGGCTGAAAGCCTCCCTAATAAAGTTAAATTAATTAATTAATTGTTTTGCGACAGTATCGTTCCCGAAATTTTCTGAAGTCTTTATTTCTGGCTTCCTGAGCCTCCTCGCTTAACATACCCATTGGAAGCAATGCAATTTGGATTGCTTGCGATCCGTGGATTAAAACCTTATGGACAGAGGCTGGCATTGGATACCATTTATAAAGGCTATCATAAAGACGAGCAGTTTCTTCGGCAAAATTTCGAAATGCTGTTATGTTGATCGAAAATCCGGAAGACAACGTACGAAGAATTGTATCGCAATGGTCAATTAATTCTTCATTAACACCAGTTATTGCATTTGTTTGGGTTGCATTAGTGAAGAATCTGCGTGCTTCTGTGCTTGTGTTTCTGATTGTTTGTAATCTATTCAGATCAATAACATCTTATAATGTTTTACACACAAAGCAAAATTTCAACAAATTTGAAAGAATTTACCATACACACTTAGAAATAACTAATTTTACACGAGACGGAATCAATCTTTGACATAAAGTATAAAAAGTAAACACAAATTTCATGTTAAATTAAGGTCTCCGAGACTGAAAAGTTCGATACTCGACGAAAACTACGTTTGATTGACTTGAATTTTGCGTCTGTTATGACTCAATTTTATGTCAAATTTGACGCTCGTATATGTCAGTCTCAGAGCATCTAAAATTACATTAATTTTTCTAAGTGTGTATGCAATATTCAAATAATGTTATATGAAAATGCCTGCAGTTGCCTCTTGAACTGTGGTCGTTACTTTACCCAACAAGGTCTACACTAATCACTGTAAAAAAAATTGGCTGCTTCTTTTTGCTATATTTTGAGTAATTTACATTTTTATGCATCACTTTTTTGAGACATTTATGTTAATAACTATATAATAAAGCATGGTATATAAAATAATGGGTATTTATTGGATGAGTCAAATCATTTTGTTAATTATCAGAGTATAAAACTTATACATTTGACGTATATAGGTGAAAAAAAGGAAAAAACGCAATTTTAGAGGTTAGTTTTCCTAATTGCCCAATATCTCGCTTAATGTGAGTCATAAAGTTTCAATGTCTTCGACAACATTTCTTAACACTTCAAATTACACAACTTTGCCTTAAAAACCATTCGGCTAGGATGCTCCGTTCAAAAGATAGACTCGAGTGCCACCTATGTAGCGTAAAAATGAACTAATATGAAACTTTCAAGAGATGGCGCTTTTAGTATTGAGCAACTTTGTAGAACATTGTATCGCTGTAGAAAGCAAACCAACGGCGCTAGAGGTTTTGGCCACGCGAATGGCTTCGCTGCCTCACTGTGGGACGGGAAAATCAGTCTCTTATAATACTTGAACATCTACAAAGTTCCCTTATCTTTACATCTTTAAACTTTTCCAGCTTAATCCAAGTCCCATAATCCGACCAAGATCTCAAAACATCCGTGTCCTTCTCCAAACATCAGGAAGACCTTAAACCTTTTCTACGAAGTTTCCTAAGTACCTGGGTGAAGCTAAGTCCCCAAATTTTCCAAATCAAACCCTGCAGTTCTACGAAGCATTCTGAATTTCTAAAAACTTGTATAAAGCTCACTGAGCTTCTACATTGTTTGAAAAATTCATGTAAGTTTCTGCGAGATATAGCGCACATGAAATTGACGCTAGATTTCGCGTAAATTTACGCGATATTAAGTGTAAATTTAAGCGCAATATCACATAAATTAGCAATATTGTATGCAAGCTTGTAAACGATTTCGCTGTTTCTGCCAACTATTTTATTTCCTCTGTTCGGGACCTAACACTACTGCGACCAGTAATGTGATCTATTGTAGTATATCCCTGTAGTGACCGAGTTTTGTCACCAAAACACAAACACGTCCATCCGTCCAAACAATAGTCAACAGAATAACGATTATTTTGCTTTCCCGTCGTTTCATCCTCATCATGGAGCAGGTGCCAGCCTGCTCTCACAGCAAACGCAAGGCTATCTCTATCTCCCTCACTCCCTCATGGATCTGAGCCTGCCTCCCGATATTATCGCCTCACAATCGTGTCTTCGAGAGCACGCTCGCCTCCTGACACGCATCATATTCGTGCTTCCGAATGCACGCTCACATTCAAGCAGTCAACCTACTTGTTTATATCGATCAATGTCGACTATACGCTAAATATAAACTACTTAAACCTTGTTTATTGTATGTCATTTTCGTAACCAATTTAATAGTTTTCTATGAGCAGGTACAAAATAATGGCTTCCTAGATAAGACGTATACTGAATCAACTCAACTAAATCTCTCATATTTGTCCAAGTAACCAACTTCCAATCCTATACACTACAATCCCGTGTCCTTAGTTTAGTGCATGTCGTATTACTCCATCACTATTGAGAAATGATGAAGTATTCGATTTTTTTACAGTTGCCACTCTTGCATTTATCGCAAGGATCCGACTCTAATTGAAAGGTCCCGCTATTTATACCCTTCGGAGTGTTGGAACACCCTCCAAAGGCACGCCCGTTTGTCAGTCAAAATTGAATTCCTTAGCAACAAAATTAAGGTATGACACCGATAATGACCATGCATCAGAACCCTAGTCTTAACCACTTAAAACTAGGGAACAACGAATAGAAGATTAGGAATCACATAGATGAAGACAACTAACTCATTGTTTTTCCTTGTTTCAAGATCATCCTCGGTAGACAAAGCCGAGTATTGTCACTATCAACAAGGCATAAAAAGTAACAAGGACTAAGATGTGTTCCTTGGATTACTGAAAAATCCTGTTCCCATAGTTTGAAGTAGTCAGGACTAGGAATCGGTGGTAGATCTAACATCCGTAACGTACCACGAAAAGATGATCTACCCACGTTACGGGGCCAACTATAGCTCAAAATTAAACGAAGGGTGATTTTACGCGATACATAAAATTCAGAATTTTTTTCTGTGTACAATTTTGGCTAAACTCCTTAGCAGATTCTTGAAAAAAAAATCTATGAAGTTTGCAGCACTCCTATAATGGCTGAATTTTTGCTAAAATGTGAATGATTGCTCATAACAAATAAAATTCACTCCGGTGGCACAAACGTCATCCACCAATATTTAGCTTGAAGCCAGAGTTGTTGATTCTGTGGCTCGATTATCTGCCAATCTAAGACAGCTGATGCAAACATAGAGAAGTTATGCTCCGTCCACATATATGTTTGATTTGTTTTGCGGCATCATCATCTTTGTAGTATGGCGTACAAAGTAGTGTTTTTGTTGAGTTGTGCTGTGAAAATAAATTAATAATTTCGTGTGAAATAGTGGCGTGTGCCGCGAAAGGATTATTCCAACGCGTGCCCGTGGTGTTTTTCTAACAGGATAAGTAGAGGAAAGGTTGCCTAGCAACTAGTTTTTGTTTAATTTTGTATTTTCCCCCCGGCGCGCTATTGATTTCTATAGTGAGCTGTGGCGGTAAAATTTTATTTTGTGTTCTCCTCCCCTGTATATGTCTGCTGCTAACAGTGTTAGCGTTTAATTTGGTAGAATGGATGTGTGTAATGTATGCGAGCAGTCTATTGCTATGAGTGGGCTCCCAGTTACGTGTGTAGGTCCGTGCAATGGAACGTTCCATTTCGCTTGTGCGGCACTCACTAAGACTGCGGCCAGGCTTATAGCAGATAATGCAAATATTCTGTTCAAGTGTGATAGTTGTCTATCAGATCAGAGTTGTGACGAGCAGAATGATCTGATCTCGCGTGTCAAAAGGATAGAGGAAGAGATGAAGAAGGTTTTTCAACTATCGGACTCGATCACTGACATGCGAGATCACATTGCTGCTCAGGTGGACATCGCGGTTAAAAGCGGGATGGCAGATATTAGAATAAATGTAAATGGTCTTGAAAATTTGATTTGTGAGAAATTGGATAATATGAAAAGTTCATTTTTTTAAATTGATGCGGAAAACCAATTAGCTGTAAAGAATGATCCGTGCAGTTCATCTAGGACGATTCAGTCGGAATCGGACAAAAATACCAGACGCAAAAAACGTAAATTAGTAATTAGTAATAGTGATCATGATGATGATGTTGTTTTTCAAGAAAATGCGAGTTTTGCGGATGTTGTAAAAAGACATAGTCGTATTAGTCAAAGTAAAACTAAAAGTAACAGTAATAGTAAAAGTAACAAACCAGAAAATCGTAAGACTCGTCCAGTCATTGTGATTAAACCGAAAGAGTCCAAACAACCTTGCGAAGATACTCGTAAGTTTTTAAAAACTCAGTTGGATCCAAAAACACACAAAATCAGTAATTTTAGGAATGGTAAAGATGGCTCCATTATTGTTGAGTGTGCAACAGGAGCAAACGTAAGTGATGTGAAAAATGGTATTGAAAGCAATCTGGGTGAAAAATATAGTGCTGTTGTTCCCACTTCGGTGCCAAGATTGAAAATAGTGGGCATGAGCGATCAGTTTTCCTCCGATGTCTTTATTGACTACTTAAAAAGTCAAAATGAAGACATCGCTATTAATGATGTAAAAGTAGTGAACATGTTTGAAAATCCACGCTTCACTTATAACAAGTTTAGTGTTGTAATTGAAGTCGATGTCGATACTTATAAATGTTTGTTATGTGCGAAAAAAGTAAATGTAGGGTTTGATCGGTGCTCGATAGTTCCCGCGATTAATGTGTTGAGATGCTTCAAATGTGGAGAATTTGGGCACAAGAGCATGGATTGCAAAAATTGTGAGAGATGCTCTAGGTGCAGCCAACAACACAAAACGTCGGAGTGTACGTCAACTGTATTGAAATGTATTAATTGTTTGAAAATGAATAAAGAACGAAAAATGAACTTGGACGTCAACCATGCCGCATTTAGCTCGGAATGTTTGCTCTATAAAAGACTTTTTGATCAGAAGAAAAGCAGCTTGCGTTTCAATAAATAGCAGCCAAGTTCCAGGAATGTGAATCAATTCGATTTTTTATATTTGAATATTGCGGGGTTGTCAACAAACTACGTAGCATTACGTCAGATTGTTGAGGAAAAACGTCCTCTTTTAGTTTTATTATCTGAAACTCATATTGTAGAAACTGAAGCTTTTGATCAGTATAGTATTCCGGGATATATTGTTGCTGCTTGTTTATCACATTCTAGACACACTGGCGGTGTTGCTATTTATGTCAAAGAATCAGTTCAATTCAACCTTCGTACCGACGAAGTTATTGATGGCAACTGGTTCTTGGGCATTACAGTTGTACGTGGCATGAAGATGGGTAATTATGGTGTTTTGTATCATTCTCCCAGTTCTAGTGACCAGCGTTTTGTTGAAGTTTTAGAGAACTGGCTCGAGACATTCCTTGATTCTAGTAAATTAAATATATTGGCTGGTGATTTTAATATTAATTGGCGTGATAACCATAATTCGAATCATTTGAAGCGTTTAGCTGAGTTTTTTAATTTAAAGCAAACGGTAAATGAATAAACGCGTATTTCCAGGAACAGTAGAACTTTAATTGACCACGTTTATTCCAATTTTGATTCCATTTGTTCAGTTACGGATACTGATTTGAAAATAACCGATCATGAGACTTTAGTGATTAATGTCTTAGACCATGTTAACTATAACGATAATTTTGTAAAATTGAAGTGCTGGAGGAAATATTCGAAGCAAGCTGTTTCAAATCTTGTTGAGAGAAGCCTGGATTTTCCATTCGCGGCCGGTAACTTAGATGAATCTACAGCTGTTCTTAATAACGCTTTGAAAACGTGTACCAATCAACTAGTTGAGCAAAAGTTTGTTTCTTTGAAAAACTCGAACAGCTGGTACAATTTGGATCTTTTGCGTCTTAAACGGAAAAGGGACAAATGGTACAAAAAGTTTTGTAGATCTAATAATGACAATCATTGGACTAGGTACACAATCGCGCGTAATAAGTATTCACAATCGATAAAGAAAACTCGTTGTGAATATGTTCAAAGGAAGATTGATCAGCATCAAAACAACAGCAAAGAGTTATGGAAAATTTTGAAATCTTTATTAAAACCTAGTAATTGCAAACCGCGGTCCATAACTTTTAATGGCACATTAGAACAGTCAGAACAAGTAATTGCATCTAAGTTTAATGATTATTTCGTAGACAGTGTTTCATTGATTAATCAATCTATTGAATTGGTCGATGAACCTGACGAAATAAAACAGCCAGTTAATAGTAGTTGCAGATTTGAAGTTTTTCACCCAATTACATTAGATGAACTTAGAGTTATTTGTTTTTCATTAGGAAAATCGGCTGGAGTAGATAATGTTAATGCTAGAGTTATTCAAGATTGCTTTCATGTCATTGGCCACATCTTTCTGGACCTTATTAATGAATCATTGCAGAATGGACATGTGCCACAAATTTGGAAGGAATCCTTAGTGATTCCTATTCAAAAAGTTGCTGGAACGATTAAAGCCGAAGAGTTTCGTCCCATCAACATGTTGCACACATTAGAGAAAATCTTAGAACTTGTTGTTAAAGGCCAGCTGTTGGAGTATTTGAATAGCAACTCTTTGTTGATACCAGAACAATCGGGATATCGGGAAGGTCATTCTTGTGAAACTGCATTGAATTTGGTGTTAGCAAAGTGGAAAGACAACTTGGAGCGTAAAGATACGATTGTTGCTGTTTTTTTGGATCTGAAACGCGCTTTTGAAACAATTTCTAGGCCCTTACTGTTAAGTACAATCAAGCGCTTTGGAATTACGAGTACTGCATATAAATGGTTTGAAAGCTATTTGTCTGACAGAACTCAACGGACTGTTTTTAATGATTCTGTTTCCAGTCCCGTGGGGAACAACCTTGGAGTGCCCCAGGGAAGTGTATTAGGGCCCCTTTTATTTATTATGTATATTAATGACTTGCGACGTGTTTTACGGTTTTGCGACATTAACCTTTTTGCAGATGATACTGTGTTATTCATTGCAGCTAAGGATTTAGAAGTTGCCGTCTCACACTTGAATGAAGATTTGCAGTATCTAAGTAGATGGTTGAAGTGTAAGCAGTTAAAATTGAATACAAGTAAAACTAAATTTATGGTAATTTCGCGGAATCGATTAAATGAGAACGTCTCTGTTGTAATTGATGATGAGAATATTGATCGCGTTCAGGAGATTAAATATCTTGGCGTGATTATTGATGACAAACTTAAGTTCAACTCTCACATTGACAATGTCATCAAGAAAATTGCCAAGAAGTATGGAATTCTATTGAAGTAATAAAATTGGGTTGTTAGCGGAATGCTAAATAAAACAGCAAAAAAGTTTATCTTCCATTTAATTCCACTTAATTAATTTTGGTATCCATGACAGATACGTATTTCGACTACAATGTGCAGTCTTCATCAGTGTCATTCCCACTAAAGAACTTATCAAAATCTAACCCCCTTAAGTACTCATCCCCTAGGTAAAAAAAGTCATTTTTATACCTATGATCTTGACTTTTTTTACCTAGGGGATGAGTACTTAAGGGGGTTAGATTTTGATAAGTTCTTTAGTGGGAATGACACTGATGAAGACTGCACATTGTAGTCGAAATACGTATCTGTCATGGATACCAAAATTAATTAAGTGGAATTAAATGGAAGATAAACTTTTTTGCTGTTTTATTTAGCATTCCGCTAACAACCCAATTTCATTACTTCATTATGATGGCTACCAAGCCTTTGGGGATTTTCCTTATTAGAGAGTTGTATAGATTTTTCTCCTTTAGCTTACTTAAATCTTTGGTTTTTATTAGTTAGGTAGGTTCCGATTCAACACATTGTAGTTTCATTTTTATACCTATGATCTTGACTTTTTTACCTAGGGGATGAGTACTTAAGGGGGTTAGATTTTGATAAGTTCTTTAGTGGGAATGACACTGATGAAGACTGCACATTGTAGTCGAAATACGTATCTGTCATGGATACCAACATTAATTAAGTGGAATTAAATGGAAGATAAACTTTTTTGCTGTTTTATTTAGCATTCCGCTAACAACCCAATTTCATTACTTCATTATGATGGCTACCAAGCCTTTGGGGATTTTCCTTATTAGAGAGTTGTATAGATTTTTCTCCTTTAGCTTACTTAAATCTTTGGTTTTTATTAGTTAGGTAGGTTCCGATTCAACACATTGTAGTTTCATTTTTATACCTATGATCTTGACTTTTTTTACCTAGGGGATGAGTACTTAAGGGGGTTAGATTTTGATAAGTTCTTTAGTGGGAATGACACTGATGAAGACTGCACATTGTAGTCGAAATACGCATCTGTCATGGATACCAAAATTAATTAAGTGGAATTAAATGGAAGATAAACTTTTTTGCTGTTTTATTTAGCATTCCGCTAACAACCCAATTTCATTACTTCATTATGATGGCTACCAAGCCTTTGGGGATTTTCCTTATTAGAGAGTTGTATAGATTTTTCTCCTTTAGCTTACTTAAATCTTTGGTTTTTATTAGTTAGGTAGGTTCCGATTCAACACATTGTAGTTTCATTTTTATACCTATGATCTTGACTTTTTTTACCTAGGGGATGAGTACTTAAGGGGGTTAGATTTTGATAAGTTCTTTAGTGGGAATGACACTGATGAAGACTGCACATTGTAGTCGAAATACGTATCTGTCATGGATACCAAAATTAATTAAGTGGAATTAAATGGAAGATAAACTTTTTTGCTGTTTTATGGAATTCTATGTCGATTGAAAAACGATTTAACTATTGCCAGTCAAATACAGCTATACAAATCAATCATCTCTCCTCATCTAGACTTTTGCCCATCCATTTTATTTCTGTCGAATGCAACACAAATATCGAGATTACAGCGCTTGCAGAATAAAATAATGCGTTTGATTTTGAGATGTAATAGATTCACTTCCTCAACTTTGATGTTAGACGCCTTACAATGGTTGTCGGTGAAGCAAAGAATTGTATATTTGACTATGGTGTTCATTTTTAAAGTAGTTAACGGTTTGCTGCCTCGATATTTGTGTGATCGAATTGAAAGAGGAAGTGACTATCATAGATATAATACTAGAAACGCGGTTGAAATAAGAACACCTCATTTTTTGACTTGTGCTTCACAAAATTCATTATATTATAAAGAAATAAATGTTTTCAATTCGATGCCTAGACATATCAAACGTTTAGCAACACTTACAGAATTTAAAAGACACTGCATTTCACACGTTAAAACTGTATTTTGAACAGTTACCCAGTGATTTTTTTATGAATTGACAAATTATGTATCTTGACGAAGTTATTTTTAACGGATTATTTTGTATGGATAGCTGTTATAACGACTTTTTAATAATTATTGTAGCACTGCAAAAACTATTTCTGTTCGCCACGAGGGTGATGATGGATTTTAGATATTTGATTTAATAGTAGTAGTAAAAAAAATAGTAGTCTACAAAGGTTTGAGCCTCGCGCGCGTATTACGGATATAGAGGACTGAATTTAACATTTGATAAAAAAAAAAATGCAATTTTGAAGCTTATTTGGAAGATACCTTGAGTTAGTAGTAAGTTTTCTGGCAAATGTTGGGGGTTCGTGTGCATTCCTGACATTGCTGAAAATTATGATAGCATCAGATTGCGGGGTTACTAGTGTAATAGGATGCTTTGTTGTTCATTAACTCTTGATTGCTTGTTATACTTATGAATATTTTAGGTGGACAAAAAGGCGAACTAAGAGGTGGACGCCTGAGCTTTTCAACATTTATATCGCTGTGAAGCAACTGTAAACTCTAGAGGGAATTTATATCTGTAACTGAAACCAGTTCGATTTTGTTTGCCAACCTGGTTAAAATGTCATATTTAATTATCTTAAAGATAAATCGTCCAGCTCAAACCTTTGTAGGGGTAAGAGGTGGGACCATCATCATCATCAAAATAATCGTGATAAATGTTCAACAAACATGTTAGAGTTAAATATTTATTATATTAATTTTTAAATGAGGCAAGCTAATCATAAAAAAATTCAATTATCATTAATGATTATTCACATAAGATTTTTTAACGCATACGTGTCGTCAATGCTCAATAAACATAGCATAAAAACTGTGGGATGCAGTGCTGACACCACCAATGGTGAAATCTTCAGCAACCCTCCTTCTTGGCAGATGATTGTTAAAATTATGCAAAGTGTAACGCAAATCGAGAAGGTCGAGTTTATCCAATGCGTCCAATGTCGTGGAACTGGTCCACTAACTCCGTTACCGAGGTTATTACAGAATTTACCGTATTCCGGTGTCCAGTCTTGTCAGTCTCCCTGCAAAACATCATCAAAGCAATCCGGCAGCGCATCTCCCTCAACTAAATACCATCGAAATGTCACCTCGTCATCCAGATCCTTGCTACGAAGAACCATGCTTCCCGAAAGCCCGCCCAGGCAAACAAAGACCCCATTTCCCGAAACCTCTTATAACGGTCGATGGTATTCCACGGGTTGCGCTGAATCCTGGAGACTTTGCAAGCCTTCACCAGCGCGCATACGATTTGCGGCCGGAATGGTTTGAGGGTTTCCAGCTGAACACCTTCAAAACGCTGACCGTGCATCGAATCATATGGGCCAGCTGGAATCTCAGTCACATAACACCGACTGGTTTTCGTCTTGGAGCCCAAGTGCAGCGAAAATGCAGCGACACCGTATTGGTAAGAAGTGCTTTGTTAATGCTGTATTTTGGATTATAATCTTTGTTGTTCTTTGTTAATTTCTCAGAAGACACCAGTGGTCGCTTTTGATTTGAATCCAGGCACTTTGGCATCCAATCTCTTCTTACTGTACCGCCCGGTTGCATCGATCTGCAGTGAGATAAGTATCCAGCTGAAACCGCAAACCCAATCGTCCCCGGTAATAGATAGACTCTCGCTGCAGCATACTGGTACCAGCACAACTACTACCTTGCGCTGCTACAATCCCACCAGGCAATCCTGCCGCATGACACTGGACCACTTGGTGAGCTACAACGATAGATTGGCATTCGGGGCGGAGCTGCTGTACGAGTGGTATCGGGACACAACTAATGCCCAGATGGCAATCGCCGCAAGGTACGTAAATAGGTTGATTTTGGTTGATGTTTCGCAAAAGTGATGACCGGATGTTTACATGCCATGCCTTTCGTGTCAATGACATGTCCATCCTTCAGGGCATTGGGTCTGTAACTTGAGGAGATGATGCGATAAGCATCTGTATTTGATTGAAATGGCATAAGTAGCTGCACCGCGGTAGAGCTTCAGTGGGTTATTGGATTACATTCTGCAACTTTGATGTTTATTTTGGAATCTCAGATGCCCTATCGCAACATGTAAGTCATTCCTATTTATTTTCAGAGCTTACCACTGGCCAATCTTTCTAGTTCATTAATATTGTTAGCGTTGTGGCTATCAACATTCATTTAGTAAGGTGGGAATTGTAACATATTTTTTTAATGAAGTCGAGTGCAGGACTCAAGTATCCTGGATCAAGGTGGATGATGCTAATGGAGCCAAAGTTATTTGGATAGCAGTTTATTTTTATTTTTATTTATTACTTTATTTGATTATACTCAATTGAATAAACCTTACTGAGCCGAAGTTTCCTTTACAAGAAAATAAATGCAATAAATTTAAAAACTATTTGCAGCAAGTGGTTTCCAAGTATGGCAATATCGACAAAGAGGGACATAGCGCTTCGATTCAAGAGATGAACAAAAATTGTGGTCTTCACTTAAACACTCATCACGAAATGTTTGTTGCGGGCCAGCCTTCCGGTGACCCTATGCCTTGAACAGAAAGTATTTATTATTATTCCCCAAGTAGAATATGTTTACCTTCCGATTGGGGAAATTAAGCGAGAAAGGAATCTCCTTTTCCACGTCTATGTAAATACAGCTATCCCCCCAAAGAACTCGTTACCCACTGAGTTGCACCCACCGCTATTTCTCGGCGGGGTTTCAACCAGTCGGTCAGATTTGTTACATGTGAGTAGGGTCAATGGAGAACCAAATTGATATTTTAAAGCAACCATCAAAATAAACAGAATATACATGAAAAAGGCTAGTTGCCAGTTGGTTTAAAGGCTAGTTGCCTCCCTAAGTGGCCCTCCGCATCCTAACTCTTTTGTTAATCTACTTAATGTTATAAGGCTGTCTAAATTTTCTTATTTAAGTTCGTTTGATGATTATGATATCTCATTAGCCTTATTTAATAAATAATTGAAATCTCTAATCAACCTAATCAATTATAACCCATGGTTTATTAAGTATTTGCACTTGTGCATGTAATCTAATATTTAACGTGTTTCAAGTTGTTTATGACTTTGACCTATATTTATTATATATTATTTCGTCCCAGGTGACACCTTCAAAAGATTAAAATGCCTCACTTTGAAGTTAGTTTTCTAACTGATTTTTAAATTGTATAGGGTATATGCTCCAACTACGCTCACACGTTTCCACTATGTTGTCCCACAAAATTACGTATGGATATGTCACAATAGAAGCACGCCACAGTGAAATCCCGAGCCACAGTTCAAACACTTATCCCAAACCAAAATGAAGCATATATAAGGTTAGTTACAATACCATGTACGAAAATTGTGTTCAACATTGTTCCCTGAGTAATGCGGCAATGAAAACAACAATGCAAGCTTGTCACGCAAATAGAAGAATCACTGTTGGGCACTTACTGAAATATAATTCCCGTGCAAACCCAAATAAATCTATCAGTGTAAAAATAAATAAAATAAGAGTGATTTGCGGAAAAAAAACCCACCAGTATCGCATCCAACATCAGTGCCTATACGTAAGCGTACTACGACGCGGCTCTCAAACAAAGGAGTAACAATTGTGATACTATCAATGCTAGACTAGATCTTTGGTTTTCTCATTCCCACGGCATGAGCCAACGATGCCGGACCTAAACTAACCGTCTTCAACGCTCCACTATGAAGCATAAGATTAGGCCCGGCCACCAACGTCCAGGTTAAAAACTAGCCAAGGGGATGTTAATAACTCGCTAGATTTAACGTTTATCGGTGCGTTTGCTGTTGGTTTTGATAGCCAATACAACCTGTTACTACTCTGCATTGAACAAATTCTAGAAAAATGTTTCACTTAGCTGTAGCAATGCAAGGAGAAAATCGATGAAGAGAATCGATCATGGCGTATTCGCCCTTATGCATGCTCACTGTCGAACTGTATATGTGACTTGTTACAGATAAGACAATTTTTAAATTGCTGCCGAAAACATCGTTGCAACGTTTTGGAACACTATTATAGGAAGTGGTGGTTTTTACATTAATTATAATTATCCTGAATTAAATTGCTTAATCAGGTACGGCCCGTATCAGCAAACCCAAGACGGTGGATTTAACTAATGTTCATCTAACGCCAAATTCAATTTATGGATTTACTTCAACATTCTTTAGGGAGTCTGACCACTTGCTCTGGGGTACTTGTACCCAGTATCTGTTTTTATCACTTACCATCACACGCAAGGAGAAGCGCTTCAACCCACTGTAGATGAATTACGTTCATTTTGAATATCTTCGCTGTGACGTACGAGAGAAATGAACAATTGAGTTCATTATACATCATCGAATACGCGTTTGTTGATATTCACCAATACTTGATTATTCATCTCAACATTTTCAAAATAAGAAGCAATTCCTAAAAGCAAAATAATCAAATTCATTTCAGGCAAAATGATTATTTTGAATATCGAACCTCGATATTATCATCAATTCTGCATGAGGCAAAAATTTCCAATAGGTCTGTGCGTAAAAATCAAAATTATAACAGCAATTTATAAAATAACGAACATTTTGGATGGCTCGAGGGACACTTGCCTTTGATGAAAAAACACGTCTACTGGGGATTCATATTTCTAAAAATATCATCTTTCAATGAAACAGTCATCATTGAAAAGCAATGCAACTATGTTCTATCAATCTAATTGAAACTTTTATTGGCTCTGTTGTCTTGTGAATTTTAGCTACATATAACGGCCTCTTTTCTGATTTTTATCTCTCAATCTATAAAATCTACACGAAAACTATGTTTGAACGAAATTTCTAGAACAGTACACTTCTTCTTCTTCTTCGCTTTTTAAGCTTATTGCATATCGCATATTAGCTTGTTGCGTGCTCTCAACTTAGTGTTCTAGATGCACTTCCACAGTTATTAACTGAGAGCTTTCGATGCCTGTACCATTTTTGCATTGGTATAATTGTGTGGCAAGTCCAATCATACTTCTATGCCCAGGGAAGTCGAGAAATTTTCCAACCCGAAAAATTCCTATACCGGACCGGGAATTGAACTAAGCCACCTCCAGCATGGTCTTGCGTTGTAGCTGCGCCTTTACCGACTGAGCTAAGGGAGGCCCCAACAGTATACTGGAACCTCCATTTACGAACCAAAACGGGGGTTCGTAAATCGAATTAGTGCGTAAAAAAATCTCGTTATTTGGGATTTACTTCGTAAAAGAAAACTCGTTATTTGGGATTTACTTCGTAAAAAGAGGTTTTTGAAAATATTGTAAAATACCCCACAATATGGGTATTTTTGGAATCAGGGTGACGTGTAGGGAACGGAAATCGATGTCTGACGCCTTTTGAAATCCAAGATGGCGGCTTCCGGTTACATAAAAACTTGGAAATTCTGCCAAATAACCCACAATATGGGTATTTTTGGAATTGGAGTGACGTGTAGGGACCGGAAACCGATGTCTGACACCATTTTGAAATCCAAGATGGCGGCTTCCGGTAACGTAAAAACTTGGAAATTCTGTCAAATAACCCCACCATATGGGTATTTTTGGAATCGGAGTGACGTGTAGGGACCGGAAATCGATGTCTGACGCTTTTTTGAAATCCGAGATGGCGGCTTCCGGTTACAGGAAAACTTCGACATTCTGTCAAATACCCCACAATATGGGTATTTTTAGAATCGAAGTGTCGTGTAGGGACTGTAAATCGATGTGTGACGCCATTTTGAAATCCAAGATGGCGGCTTCCGGTTACAGGAAAACAGAAAAATACCGTTAAATACACAACAATATGGATATTTTTGCAATCAGGGTGACCTGTGAGAACCAGGAATCCATGTCTGACGCCATTTCGAAATCCAAGATGGTGACATCCGGTTACAGAAACACTAGAAAATACAGTCATATACCCCACAATATGGGTTTTTTTGGAATCGGGGTGACTTATTAGGACTGAAAACCCATGTCTGACGCCATTTTGAAAGTCAATATGGTGACTTCCGGTTACATAAAAACATAAAAATAATGTTAAATAACCAACAATATGGGTATCTTAAGAATCGGGGTGATGTGGTGGTATTTGCCAATTTTTCTGTAACTGGAAGCCGCCGTCTAGGATTTCTAAATGGCGTCAGACATAAATTTCCAGTTCTTACACGTCACTCCAATTCCAAAAATACCAATATTGTGGGGTATATGACAGGATTTCCAAGCTTTTCTGCTACCGGAAGCCGGCATCTTGGATTTAAAAATGGCGACATACATGGATTTCCGGTCCCTAAACGTCACTCCGATTCCAAAAATACCCATATTGTGTGGTATTTGACAGAATTTCCAAGTTTTTATGTAACCGGTAGTCACCATCTTGGATTTAAATATGGCGTCAGACATTAATTTCCGGTCCCTTCACGTCACTCCGATTCCAAAAATACCCATATTGTGTGGTATTTGGCAGAATTTCCAAGTTTTTAAGTAACCGGAAGTCACCATCTTGGTTTTAAAAATGGTGTCACATATCGATTTCCGGTCCCTAAATGTCACTCCGATTCCAACAAGACCCATATTGTGGGATATTTCACAATATATCCCAGATTCCCAAAATCACAAAAAAAAATTCGTTATTTGGGATTTACTTCGTAAAAAAAAATAGTTATTTGGGATTTACTTCGTTAAAAGAGGGACGTAAATTGAATACTGCGCAAAAAAAGACTTCGTAAACGGAGGTTTCAGTGTACACTGGAGTCGCTTTTGACGCGAGGGATACGTGCCGCGTAAAAAAAACCGCGTAAAAAAAAAACTACCGAGATTATGATTTTTCACATGCTTGAATATTTTTTATAAATCGCCATTCGTTATTATAGCATGTTATGGTCCATATAGACATATTTTAAAAATTTCTGTATTTACACCAAAAATTGTGATTTTTTTAAAAGTATGCCATTCGATTACCTATAGTTTTAAACGGATAATGTGATTGGAATCAAGTCGATAGGTCGTATCGTTGTCGAGAAATCGTTAAAAACGTACCGCGTAAATTGCGACTCAGTGGATTGTCGGGATTTTTTTGCGATAATCTTCTGTCAGCGTTTTGGCTGGTGGCGCTACGCCATCCGGAAGAATTTTCGTTTGAATTATTTCCAAATGTATAGTCCAGTTCAGTTTTTACGTATTCAGTAACCGTGTTGTGCCAGTGTTAGTGATTTAGACCGTGAAATCAGCATGGAAAGAAAAGATTCCCATTGGTTAAACCCTGTTAAGCCGTGCCGTTCTTTTCTGGATACTAATTTGGTGAGCTCGTTCCTTAATTTTTGTAATTTTTTTAATCATTAAATACGCGTCAATCAAATTTTGCGCTACTGTTTTATAGAAAGTTTCAGTACATTATCAGCATCGATACTGTACCGGAGCGGGGCTTATTGTAAGCAAAATCTTCGGAAGCATGCGATCTTGAAATGGGCTAATGGGTATACGGTAAAGCTATCACCTTCGAACTCCAGAGTTCAAACTTTTTGCAGTCATAAAAAAATGGTTACAGGTAGATTTTATACATAATACCACTGCCAGACCACTGCCAGACAGGAGTGTGATTGTAGATACATACAGTACATACAATAAATGAACGAATGAAAAATTGCATCAGTCAAATGTGTCAAAATTAGTCTGTTTTTTTTTTATAAAATCTTTGTCTTACAAGCTAAGCTATTCTAAACTAATTACAGGCATTTATTTCTAAGAAGAATTTGAAGCTAGGCAAGGAGATCATATGTCGTTCTGTTTCCAAAATATATTGACTAAACTGAACAAATTTTCTTAGAATCATAATTTTGTCATCCCTGCTAAACTCTTCTAAGGTTGGAGCTATCAAACTGGAAAAGGTTAAGAAGCGCATTAAACGAGGATCAAATCTGTTTAGTAAATGTCTAATAAAATAGTTCCATGACTGATTGACCGAAAAACGTTTACAAAATATATGCTCAAGATCTTCGAGGAATCCGCATGATAAGCAATTAGGGTTGTCAGCAATACCTATGCGATACAAATGAGCTCTGTGATCATTTTTCCTATTATAAAGTAAATAAAGAATAGATTTTTCATTTGAGTTCAGGTTCTTTAAGTTAATATTATTCCAGACACGTGGCCAATTGTTTTGTTCTTTAATTTCAATAGTTGGTCTAGGCAATGATCCAATTTTATCAGAATATAGTTTTGTCAAAGAAAAAGGTTGTGTTAGACCATGTTCGTAAAACAAATTCATGAAAGAAGGATACATATGTGGTAATATAGTAACAGGTTTCCTTATGACTACTGACTACTGATATTAGGCAGAATATAATTTTTCAACAAACACGTGTCGGTCGAATTAGGATTTATCCCAGGCTACTATTGTAGAAAAACGTAATTGATTGATATTGGGCGGAACGCGTCGGAATGTTTAGAAAAATAGGGCGCACGCTTGATCCGGTTTAAGATACATTGTTGACTGCTTTCGGGAACGTGATTTCATTTTAATAACTTGTTTACTTGTTTAACCATTGAACGTCGCGTGAAAGTGGAACTTAATGAAGGCATCAGTGCTTTTTCGTAACTTTTAGTTTTCGGATTAGAAAAATCATCGGTTGCAGGACAGTGTTACCGATTTATATTGGATAATCCAAAGCTATGTTGATCATTATAACATTAAATTTTGAATAACAAATGATAAAACAATCTTATTCAAATGTCGTAATAATACCTCTGACCAAGGAAAAATGATTTATATAGTTTTCATAAAAGTTGACGATACAAATACTAATGAGGAAAGGAATTCCGCATTTCCTTTTCCCAAGTCCTTTTCCTCTCCTTCCCTTCCCTTCTTCTCTTTTCAGAAAGCGAGTAATGGCGCTATAACCATATGCCATAGGACAAGAGTTAGTGCTCAGGTCCCAACCGCTAGAAGAAAATGGTAGCGAGCAAGGGCGCTATAACCTAGGCGAATACAGCATTCCCTCCGTATAGGTAACGTCCGCACACCGCTCTCTGTTGTCCTTCGACTGAGGTCGGCTGGATCGATTGAGGGATGGCAGTGGGTTGGCGGTGCCGTCCACGCTTGTACGGAAGGAGGACTGTACGCTCGAACACAAGGGGTAAATACCTGTGTTCCATCCCAGGAGATCGGACAACCAAGGAGTGTACATTAACTTTCTTAGCTCTGTCACTCCCAACGATTTATATAGCCTATTTTCAAATCCTGCATACGGAGCGGCTGGTACGGTATGTCCCCGCTCTTTGCTTACCTGTGGATTAAATGTTAACCACTGTCTATACTTATTAAGTAGACATGGTAAACATTCACTTCCACAAAAATTAACTAAACGCTACACAGTAGGCCTGGCCGCTTTATTGTTTGTTTCACATCCTTGATGTGCAGCAGGTATTTATAATGACAAGAAAAATGATAGATGTATTATTTTCCAGGATTCTTTCAAGTACTGGCTGTGTATGTGTAGACCAGACTAGACTAGACTAGACACAGCAAAAAATAAATTTTAATATTATATCCAAGAGGATGCACTTCAATCATGCCGAAAATCTCATGGCCACAAAAAATAAACAAATACAGTTAAAGCATCGTAATGTCAGTTCATGCACTGCATTAATGATAATTTTGTCCTTAGTCATATTACACCATATTTTCGACACGATTGAAGTGCATCCACTTTGATGTGATCTTAAAATTATGTGCTTGCCGTGTTTGTTTTAAAGGAATGCAGATCGTATGACTGCTTTTGAATTTCTTTCAGAATTCGTATAGACAATGTATTTTTAGAAGCCGAAGTTAACATTAAAGAGATGTTTTTTTTTTCAGATACACCGGCGACAAGTATTCTCTTGCCATAACCGGCTCGAAGGAAGCCTTTGATCTTAGCTACTGGCGAAAGGTTAACAATCAGCTGCAAATCGGTTCATCACTGGCCTGCAGCCATCGAGAGGGCAAAGCCATAGGTACCATCTATTATCTGATGGAGCGGCCAGATTGCACCATCCGGGGTCTGTTTGATTCGGATTGGTCCGTAGGATTCACATATCAAAGGTAAGCTTCTTGTTTAGTACCGTAATCTGGGGACAAATTGACTACCGGGGTGAAATGGATCAAGATGGCTTGCAGGTCCTGTATAGTTGTGGCAATAGCTATCTATAGAAATCTTGATAGTATAAACAAAACAGTATATTTTGATGTAAACATTTCAATCTAATTTTACTGGTGTTCCTAAAATATCATTATTCAAACAAACGATTCAAAAGCTGGAACAACTGTTGTCATTAGCTTCTAAGTGGTTTTTTGACTCAACTAAGTGTCTATGAATTTAAATTATTTAAAATACAGTAACTCTCTAAAACTCGATATTGAAGGGACCATCGACTTATAGAATTTTCGAGATATAGATTAATAATCCCATACAAAACCACTAATCAAAAAATCATTGTTATTATGGTTATATACCTCAATATCGAGTTAGTGGACATCGAGTTGTGAAGAGTTGACTGCATTACAAAAAAAAAGTTTTCAATATCAAGAAAACATGGGATTTTCGACAAATTTCTAAAAAATTTCAAGAAAGTACCTACATTTTGGTGTGAATGCGAATTTAATTAAATGAGTTTTGGCATTGCTTAAATACACTTCGCACAAGGACTGCTTCGGGTTCAGGGGACTCAAATTCTTAAAAGACATGTACTAGGTATATATGCTCTAGAAAGTTTTTTGAATGGTTGAGCAATTTCAACCCTAGTAGAAATTTAACAAAACCTCCAATATGATAAGTTGTCATGAACACTCGTTTTAATTTAGTATTCTTTTTTTGTAGAAATTTTTATCGATATTAACGCTACAAAGTGATCAATTTCCCCCCGGTTTACGGTAGTAAAAAAAATCGCCTCAAAAGTCCATCCAGGCTTATGAAGATCCGTTCGTCCCTTCCAGTTTATCAGATCCGCTTAAAACGGATTGAATGCTGAATTAATTCTTCTCTTCTTTTTTATTCACACGACTCTATTTGCATACTTCAAAATCGGATTTGCACTTTTTCCCCCGCAATGGCACACTCTCAAAACCGAGCACAGGAAGCTGTCGCAGATGCCAATCGGCACCGGTATCAGTCTATTATTCTGCATCCCGAAAAACACATTCCAGTGCGGGTTCAAAATTGATTTGGACTCAAATTTGCTTTAATCGGATATCGTTGATGGCAGCCTTAGTTTAAATTCATGCGAATTGACGGATCATCGAATCAACAAAAGAAATAATGAAACCAAATGAACGGATGCTGATGAAAACTAACGATACAGGAATTTCGTTGCAGTACCCGGATGGCTCTCCACTGATTAACCGAACTACCGGAATCGTCAACCAATAAATGTCAATTTCATGTCCGCCATGCGCCTACCAACCTCGTTATGGAGTCCATCAACCCTTTCGTTGTTTAAATTAAATGCTCACCGAAATCCATGAGGCGTTTCATTGAATATTCACTTTTGAAAATGCCTCCGCTGACAGGTTGAATAGTGAATTCAATAAGTACCGCTCGATCGCTTTCGAAGCAGATGGGAAATGATGCAGGGTGCGTGCACTATTCAATCGACTGTGACGCAAACGTATGTGTGTGTGTGTGCAGTAAGAGAGTGCTGTTATCGATTTTTAATTCATTGGTTCGCTTTGCATTTCTAGGATATTGCAGATGAGAACAAAAAATAAGATGCTACACTAGTAGATAAGTGTGTGATGCTGTATCTAGTACTGTTATATTCCCAGAAAAAAACACACATTTTTCCTCAGACGAATGGCCGCAGCACTCAATACACACGGCTGATAAACAAACTAAAACTTTTTGTTCCGTTCACTCAAATTCTCAAAAACGTAGGTTATTCAAGGACTGAGTAAAACTTTCTTCGATTACGCAGGAAAATATTTTCGAATATGGGGAAAATCGAAAGTCTATTTGTATACTTCTTAGACTAAGTAAAATTCTCATCAATTTTCCTCATATTCGAGCAGAGTGCTGAAAATTTCACTCAGTCATGAGTCACCCACGTTTTTGCGATTTGAAGTGAATAACCACTTTATTTTGAATTGATCTCTTCCGCCGTGCACCGCGTATTTCTTGATTTTTATTAATCAAAATCATCAAAGTCCCTCGTGAGATACGGCCGTTCGTTTGAGGCAAGGGGGTGCTGCGATGTTTCTGAAACGCAGCACTTCTAAGGATATTTGTTAATATGCCTTCAGAATTCTTCTATCTTCATATCGTCCATGTGAAAAGCCACGAACCCAAAACTCATGGCCTCATTCAAGTTCATATATTGAATCATTGGCGATGGTCAGGCCTTACATACGAAATGTAATTTTTCCCGGCACCTTAAATAACTAACCAAATCATTCCTCGCCGATAGCTTGAAGTAGCCGGACGTAGTTTGTTCGTGTCTCCGTTGCGGGTATTGGTTTCGTAGCCGGTGGAGTTTTTTTTCCCACCACAGTGGTTTTTTATATCGCGCGTTATTCCTACCGTGGACGAAGTTCAGTGCCCAAGGCAACCGCAGTCAGCAGAGGAAGTAGCCACCTTTAGCGACGCTATAGGTGGACTATCATCTCACCGTCATCATCTCATCACCACTCCAAAGCAGCAAGCAACAACAACAAAGCAGCAAACGGAGTGGCTGCATCAGCTCACACAGCCGGCACCGGCCGGTGTTAAGTATACCTACTATACAATAGTCTTCTCTAGCCCATTGCCGCGCTTTTGTTATTCAATTTTGCGCGTGGCTTTGCCCTCTCCCCTGATAGGGTTGTGAGGGCTATAGTGGTGTAACTTCTTGCAACTAATAAAAAGTTTTTTTTTTGTTTTGTTTTTTTTTTTTTTTTGATAATTTTTTTATTGTTTTTTTTTGGTTGTTCATACACTGGGCAACAAAATATTAACAACTAGTAGTTAAGTAGATTAATTGGTGAAGGTTTTTTTTATATATTTTTTTTCCTTTTTAAGCGGTTGTGCACCGCTTTTGCGCAACACTTATGGCGTCTTCGGATGCCTACGTTGCGCGAACCAGGTACTACCAACCGTCTTCGAAAGGACCATGGGTTGTCTTTTTTCGGCCCAAAAATAAACCTTTGAAAACTCTCGACATTTCGAGAGATTTGCTGCGTAAGTATCCGGGAATCTTGGTACATAAAGAGAGATTCAATAAACTGCGTGTAGAAGCACCGACTTATGATGTGGCAAATAAAATTGCTGAACACGAGCTGTTTAGTGTCGAGTACAACATCTACATCCCTTCTCGAGATGTGGAGATAGAAGGTGTGGTCTCCGACGCGAGTCTGAGTGTCGAGGACTTAAAACGAGCATCGGGTTGGTTCAAAAACTCGAAAATCGGAGAGCAGGTACAGATACTGGATGTCAGGCAACTGCATTCAGTATCTTTGCAAGATGGCAAGAAAGTTTATCAGCATTCAGACTCGTTTCGGGTGACTTTCGCTGGTTCAGTTCTCCCAAACTTTGTTAAAGTTGATGGGGCTTTTTTCCCGGTGCGGTTGTTTGTACAGAGGGTATATAATTGTACCAACTGCAAAAGGCTGGGACACTCGGCCAGCCATTGCGGCAACAAAACTCGTTGTGGCAAATGTGGTGAAAACCACAAAGAGGATTCTTGCCACAAAGAAACAGTAAAATGCGCATATTGTGGCGAGAATCCTCACCCCTTGCAGGAGTGCCCGATGTACAAACAGCACTCCGATAAAGTGCAGCGTTCAATCTCTGGACGCTCCAAGCAGTCATATGCACAAATGGTGAAGGCTGCATCAGCCGTCCAAGATGAAAACCAATTTTCGATTTTGTCAGCTGAAGAATCGGACTCTGACTCATCCGATGAGGGTGACTCTACGGTGGTACACGCACCTTTGAAAACAAATGGATCCTCAAAACGAAAATGCTCCTCCCCGAAAGTGCGCCGTAAGAAAACTAAAGTCACTCCCAGAGGATTGCAAAATTCCCAGGGTAATGGGGATGAAAAAATTAAATCGAAGGCTCCCACTGCTCCACTTCCTGGCTGCAGTAAGGATTTTCCGCCATTACCCAACAAAGATAAGAAAAACAAAAAAGCTGCTCCTCAAACTTCTCAAAAGAAATCCAAGTCCGAACGAGGTTTGCTAGCTTTTTCGGACATTGTGGAATTCATATTAAATATGTTCAACATACAAGACCCTCTTAGAAGCTTAGTTTCTGCCTTGCTTCCAACACTAGAATCATATCTTAAGCAATTGACTGTTTCATGGCCCCTCCTTGCATCAATCATATCTTTCGATGGATAATTCGTCGAACAAGGTTGAAGATATGATCACTGTGCTACAGTGGAACTGCCGTAGTCTAGTGCCTAAACTAGACTCGTTCAAATTTTAACTTCACAATTCTGATTGTGATATATTTGCTCTCTGTGAAACATGGCTTTCTTCCGATAAAGAACTCAACTTCCACGATTTTAACATTATTCGCCTGGATAGAGACGATTCTTATGGAGGAGTACTTTTAGGGATCAAAAAGTGCTACCCTTTCTACAAAATGTCCCTTCCTGCTCTATCAGGCGTCGAAATCGTCGCTTGCCAAATAAATGTGAAGAACAAAAATCTTTGCATAGCTTCAGTTTATGTTCCACCAAGAACCTCCATTAGCCGTAGTCAACTCTGGAATCTTGTCTCGATTCTTCCATCTCCAGTATTAATTCTGGGTGATATGAACTCCCATGGTACTGGGTGGGGCGATCTATATGACGACAATAGAGCGGCTATTTTTTACGATTTATGCGACGATTTCAACTTGACTATTTTAAACACTGGTGAAGCGACACGTATAGCAAAACCTCCGGCTCGAGAAAGCCGACTCGACCTATCTTTGTGTTCTAGATCGCTATCATTGGATTGTCTGTGGAAGGTTATCAATGATCCCCATAGTAGCGATCATTTGCCAATCATCATTTCAATTAAGTGTGCCCCTCACTCTGTAGAACCATCTCGAGTTCCATTTGATCTTACAAGGAACATAGATTGGCATAAATATGCAACGGCGGTGACAATCGGTGCCGAATCAATAGATACGCTTCCACCATTGGAAGAATATCGATTCCTCGCCGATTTGATATACAAAAGCTCACTGGAAGCACAAAAAAGAAAAGTTCCAAGTGCGCCCTTCAAAAGGAGACCAGCCACACCTGGATGGGACGAAGAATGCACAAAATTGTATGTAGAAAAATCTGATGCTTTCAAAGCTTTTCGTAGACACAAAACCTCCACATACTTCGAGGAATATTCAAAGCTTGAGACAAAGCTGAAACAATTAGTCAAAGAAAAGAAACGCGGTTATTGGCGCAATTTCGTCGAGGGACTCTCACGAGAAACCTCAATGACCACCTTGTGGAGGGTGGCTCGCAACATGCGTAACCGCTCATCTTCTAATGAGAGTGAAGAATACTCCAACCGATGGATATTCGATTTCGCTAAAAAGGTCTGTCCGGACTCAGCTCCAGCACAACACATTCTTCGAGAAGCGTCTCCGAGCGGCAGCTCTCTGGATAGACCATTCACAATGCTGGAATTCTCTATGGCTCTTCTTTCATCGAACAACTCCTCACCGGGAAGCGATATGATTAAATTCAATCTTCTGAAAAATCTCCCAGATATCGCTAAAAGACGCTTGCTAGACTTATTCAATTCCTTACTAGAAAACAACATTATACCGCCTGAATGGAGACAGGTCAAAGTAATAGCCATTCGAAAACCTGGCAAACCAGCGTCTGACCATAACTCATACCGTCCGATTGCGATGCTTTCGTGCATTAGGAAATTGTTGGAGAAAATGATCCTTCGGAGACTCGATCAGTGGGTCGAAACAAATAACTTGCTATCAAATACACAGTTTGGGTTCCGCAAGAGCAAAGGAACAAACGATTGTCTAGCGCTGCTTTCCACAGATATTCAACTGGCCTTTGCGCACAAGGAGCAATTGGCTTCAGTATTCTTGGACATTAAGGGGGCTTTTGATTCAGTTTCCATTGAAATTCTGTCAGACAATCTGCACAGATGTGGACTTTCCGGAATTTTAAATAATTTCTTGTACAATTTGTTGTCAGAAAAGCAAATGAACTTTTCCCTTGGACAACTGACAACTTCCAGAATTAGCTACATGGGCCTGCCCCAAGGCTCATGTCTCAGCCCTCTTCTTTATAACTTTTATGTCAAAGATATCGACACATGTTTGGCAGAACAATGCACGCTAAGACAACTTGCAGATGACGGTGTGGTTTCCGTAAGAGGTCCACATACCGTGGACTTGCAAGGACCATTGCAATGTTCCTTAGATAACTTGTCTTCTTGGGCTAGGAATCTAGGGATCGAATTCTCGCCGCAGAAAACTGAACTGGTAGTGTTTACTCGAAAGCGGTACCCAGCCCAAATGCATCTTAATCTTTTGGGCAGAAACATTACTCAATCATTGTCTTTCAAGTACCTTGGGGTCTGGTTTGATTCAAAGTGCACTTGGAATACCCATATTACGTATTTGAAGCAAAAATGTCAACAGAGGATCAACTTTCTCCGTTCAATTTGTGGCACATGGTGGGGTGCTCATCCGGGAGACCTCATAACGCTTTATAAAACAACTATTCTCTCTGTTCTAGAGTACGGCTCTTTCTGCTTTCTCTCGGCAAGAAAATGTCACCTAATAAAATTGGAACGAATTCAATATCGTTGTCTGCGTATTGCTCTCGGCTGTATGCACTCAACGCATAACATGAGTCTCGAGGTTCTGGCAGGAGTAACACCCCTCCAGAACCGTTTCTGGGAGCTCTCTCTCAGAATACTAATCAAATGCGGAGTGACAAACACACTTATAATTGAAAATTTTGAAGAAATTCTTGGGCTGAACACACAATCTCGATTTATGAGAATCTACCACCACTACATATCGTCAGATATGTGTCTTCCTTGTTACACTCCAGACCGTGCTCACTTCACCAATCGCAGTTCCTCAATTGAATATGATCTGACCATGAAACAAGCAACTCATGGGATTCCAGATCAACTTCGAACTATTATTATCCCGCGTATTTTTACTGAAAAGTACCAACACGTCAATTGCGTGAAAAGATATTTTACAGACGGGTCACGTCTCAATGGATCCACTGGCTTCGGTGTCTTCAATGAAAACTCTAGCGCCTTCCGCAAACTTCAGGAACCTTGTTCTGTTTATGTTGCTGAGCTGGCAGCAATCAACTTCGCATTGGGGATGATTTCCAACATGCCCGCAGACCATTACTTCATCTTCTCGGATAGTCTCAGTTCGATTGAGGCTATTCGGTCGATGAAACAAGGTAGGCACTCATCTTATTTCCTTTCAAAGGTAAGGGAGCAGATGAGTGTACTGGTCGAAAGATCATATATGATTACCTTTGTATGGGTCCCCTCACATTGCTCAATCCCAGGCAATGAGAAGGCGGACTCTCTCGCAAAGGTGGGCGCGCAGGAAGGCGAATTTTATGACAGGCAAATTTCACACGATGAATTTTACCATTTAGTGCGTCAGAGTACCCTTTCGAGTTGGCAAACCGATTGGGACAATGGAAATCTTGGACGGTGGTTACATTCAATTATTCCTAATGTTTCTCCGAGAGCGTGGTTTAAAGGCTTGGGCTTAAGTCGTGACTTTATTCGCGTGATGAGTAGACTTATGTCCAACCACTACTCGCTAGATGCGCATCTCAATAGAATAAACCTCGTGGACAGCAACATATGTCGGTGTGGAAACGGTTACGACGACATCGATCACGCAGTTTGGCAATGTACGGATAATGACGCCGCCAGAGAGCGACTTTTGAATACCCTCGAGGCCCAAGGAAGACAACCCTGTATCCCTATCAGAGACGTGTTGGGTACCCGCGATCTCTGCTATATGCAGTCGATTTATGTGTTTCTGCAAATGTCTAGTATAAGAATTTAATTCGTTTGTCTTTTGTATCTCTTTATTAGTTTTTGTTTGTCTTGTCCCCCGTCTCGATGAGCCTCATCGTCGCCCACTGGTCACCATAGCCGGTCGAACTCCAGACGAATCTAGAACCACACTACCGTTCACACTGGCGACAACGCTCTGATGAGGCAACGATACCCTACTCCCAAGCTCCTCCCCTTTTCCTATCCTTCGACAATGTACCCCTCTAACCTCGAGTAAGCCGCGAGTATCCGGCCCAACTTCTACTAGACATAGAATTAAGTGAATTTTGTTACAAACAAAGAACAATGAATTATCGGCTCCGTAAAGCTAACGCGATTGAGCCTTACAAATAAACGAACTAGATAAAAAAAAAAAACTAACCAAATGCGTATTTCAATTAGTTAGGTACTTGCCTACGCTCGCAGCAAAGCACATCCCGGATTCTGTTAAACACCTAATTTAGCCGAAATTTATTCAAAAACACATGCAGAAAATCTGCATCTAATTTGCTCCTGGCACTCGATTAACAGCTAATCAATACCAACGCCAATTTGGTTGACCTACAACACGGTACGGGACGGTTGCGGAAGAAACGGACTTGCCATAATGTATGTGCGTGTGTGTTATTGCATATAATTATCCTCCCTGGGACCTTCTTTGCTACATCCGACCGAAACCTGGCGCATCCAGCCAACATGAGCAAACGCTTGCTTGGCTGCGACATGAATCCGGACCGGAATTGGCAGTAAAATTAACGCACCGTTGATTGCACATCAACGAATGCAAATTTATCGGCATACCACGCACCGGTCCGTGAGAGTATGACAGTGTATGTGTACATGAACATGGGCGCATTGTTATGCAAATTTTTATACAGTAGGAATGCAAACAATTACTGTTCGAGAATGAATAATGCATATATGTGGTTTAGGAATTTGAATTATAAAACGGGCTGCGATAAAATGCTGACGCCTGCATGTTGACGTGGTATCTTCGGAGAATATAATGATGTAGTTTTGGTAACTTCCGATGAACGCTTTATGATGTTGTCCACTTAATTTGTGAAATCGTTGAGATGTAACACATTTTTTTTGCCATAGGTCTCGGTATAATGAAAGGCTACAATATCACTCATTGGATGCCTGAGAGCTACTGGGCTCTGGCATAACCTTGAGGATTGCTTAACTGCAACCAGAGTAGCTTCCACTCACTTGCTATAAAACTATTGAATGTTTTTTTTTTTTTAAATTTTGAAATCATTAGATGATAATGGTATGCTGTACTTGTAAGCAACAAGAAAAACGTGTAAAGTATGTGTTTGACTCATTAAACCTGTCAATTTCACTTTCAGAGCGTCACAATCAGCGAACTAATGATTCGCGAGCGTTCACTCAGAGTGAGCGCTCAAAATTCGTTAAATCGCTGATTGTGACGCACTGAAAGCAATATTGACAGGTTTTATGTGTCCAAAACATAATTCACAACCTCTTCTTGTAACTTACAAGTACTAATTGTCATAACATCGAATGTTTTCATAATTCGAAGAAAAAAAACAATGGGCTTTCACTACACGGTGAAAAGGAAGTGATACTTGGAATAAGAGCCGTGATTGCCGTACAAATCAAATGGGAATCACTTCACCATGACGACAAGTGACAACCCAAGTAACAGTCTAAATGCTTGGAAGATTTATTCTTATTTTATCATTGTTTTATCAAAGCATCCCTTGCAGTCTGTGGTTGTATTACGGTTTTGTGTGCTGGTCATAAAATCAGGACGTCAAGTCGTCTATAAAACTGTTTTATGACTACTAAATTAAAACTCAGACTTCATAGTTTAACGGTAGCTGTAAGGTGGTTCTGTATCACTACTTATAACTGCAGAATAAAACCAAAACAAAACATACAATTATGTTTTATGGCATACTTTTTATGACCGATATACAACTTGAAGCAGTCTTAGACCTTCATTAAAGCCTCATTACAACTATCATCTTTATCAGAGGCCTAAGATTCACAGAGAAGACATATATTCTTCTTCTTCTTCGCATTTCAAGCTTATTGCATATCGCATATTAGCTTATTGCGTGCTCTCAACTTAGTGTTCTAGATGCACTTCCACAGCTATTAATTAAGAGCTTTCGATGCCTGTACCATTTTTGCATTGATATGTTTGTGTGGCAAGTCCAATCATGCATAGGCCCAGGGAAGTCGAGAAATTTTCCAACCCGAAAAATTCCTCGACCGAACCGGGAATCGAACCCAGCCACCTCCAGCATGGTCTTGCTTTGTAGCTGCACCTTTATCAACTGAGCTAAGGGAGACATATACTACAACAATAACAAAAAATACTCTGAAAATTGTTACCAATATAAAAAAAAATCTATTCAGTCGTAGCAACCGTTTTGTCTGTATCGTTGGTTGGTTTATGTGTTTGGATTCGCTGGCTATGACCCATTTGGCATGTTAAATTATTAGTAGTGAATATATTCACACAAAAAATGCTTCTAGAAATAAAATACTTCGTAGCCTGAAAATAGCAAAAAAAAACTTCATGAAATGGGTTAATATATCAACTTTTGATTCTACTTATTCAATGCTTTGGTTGTGGAAATTTCGATTATGATTTGGTGCTACCCACAACAACTTGCTAATCATTTTCCTGCTGACTGATAGAAATGTACCTTTAAGTTTACCATCAACCTTGACGAAAGATTATGGTAAATATCTGATACAAAATAATTTTAGTTTTCAAAAGATGAATAATAATATTATAATCAAGATTAAGATGGCACTAACAAACCTTGAAATTACAAGTTCTAATAATCAATAATTGCCGTCAGGTACACGGTAGCCTTCCTTAATGGTTTTGCTCTTACTGTTGGTATCCATTTTCCAATTTCGTATATTGATTCGGCCCTTTTCACACATCCGGCCACCACTTACAATGTTTTAAGAGTTTTTAATTTATAGATTTGAATAATAATAAGAATAAGAACTAAGCGCAAAACCAATTGTACATGGTTCTTCATCAACCTTCCGTTCGACCAAATATATTTTGATTTCTTAGAAAATCATTCGTGAGCATCGAAAGTTATATACGATAAAAATTAAGCCATGGAAAAATCAAAGCTACATTTTACACACCTTCTTGGCAACTGTGTGTAAAAATGTAGCTTTGATTGTTCCATGGCTAAATTTTTTTCGTACATAACTTTCGATGCTCACGAATGATTTTCTCCTTTTCCCTTTAACAGCTAACAGGGACGTACGTCTGCATCCACTTTGCTCAACATGGAAAACATAATTTTCATACCCTACCGACAAGGATGACGATGCCAGCCGACGTGATGTGTAATATGATTAACTCTTAAAAGCATTTCATCATTCTTTATTAGCAGCCTCTCTGACGACGACGACAGTTCCGTGCCAGCTGGCGGCAGTTGATGGATACGATATGCATTTGCTCCAATTTTTCCCTTTCATGTTTATGCGCGTGTAGTAAGATGGTTATAATTACGAAGTAAGGAAACACGTGTATATGGCATAGACCTATTGGTATTTCAGAAACGTTGATTATGCGCTGGTTTGTTGGTAGCTATGAACGATTTTATTAGCGAATGGAATGGCTTAGCTATTTTGTTATTTTGACTGCTATGAATATTGTTAGATGAATGTTCACAGAAATATAGTTTGTTCGTTGTACCATACTGAGCGGTCTGGAACCATACGTGAAAAGGCACCTGATCACCGGAAACCCCATAGTTGATGTGGTTAGAAAGTTTGTTGGGGCCAACTAAAAACGGGAAACATGTTACCAAGCATACGCATGAGCAGGAGGTCATGTCGGTATGTAGTAGCAAAAGTTGGAATCAAATTTACCCACTGGATAACCAGATATTCCTGCAGGTCAGTTTGTCAGATTTCCATAATGCAATCCTTGGATATAGCTTTTTGTCGGTCCCTCAGCAGAAATTAGGTGAAAAGTTTCGTGGCTTGTTCGGAGAGGCAACTTTCAACCGTTGGAGTCAGAGGAGATTAATATATGCTCCTATCCACGATGAACAAGGCTTAACTCTTACATTGGTAGTTGATGATTACAAGTGAGGTTAATTGACTTTGTGTTAGGTTCAAATATTGAACATCAAGAATAATTCTCATCGATACGTGTTTTTATATTTTTTAAACTATGGTACAATCCTTTGACATACCGACAAGTCGTACCTCGAAGTGGGATTCTTAACCACCTCCTTACTCGAATAACCTGTGTATCACTTGGGACCACCTTATATAGAGCATGTTGTTATGCTACATTTGGCATAACAAGGAACTTTTTTTCAGAATTGTTCACAAGAGCATATATCCGGGGGCAACCGCAGCTGTCAAACTAACCCTTTGCTGTATATTGGGACCAATTTGACCCCAGAACACTTTGACAGACCTGAACTTTTTTTAAATTTTGTAATGAATTTATCTTTCTTTTGTGATTTGGTGTATCCGCCTGCAATCTGTAATACTATATTAAATCTGCTCCTATATAGGGAAAATGGCTCTAATGTTGGCCTCTGGATCTAAGATTGTGCCCATCGCTAAAAATCTGCTTTTTATCAATTTTATCTAGATGGACGCATCATTGGGAAGGTATTAATGGATATTTTTGGTCGCTATTGAAAATTTAGACGATTGCTGAGTTTATGTATGGGCCCAAATAAGGGGCTTTAGGTCGACATTACATCGATTTCCTCACTTGACAAAATATCTCATGCATCCTTTTTCTTCAAAAAGTAGAAGGGTCTGTGCCTAGGGGCACGAACGGAAGCTTGACGTAGGACCGCTAGTGGACGGAAAAAATGTGAAGAGCATTTAGTTCTTTTAATTGATCAATTATTTATTATCTCAACTCTTTCCGTTTTTGTAGTATTTTTTTTTTTCAATAGAAAGTTGATTAAGAGAATCAATAAAAATCACTTGCAACCCTGCTTCCAAGTTTGGTTACAAGATTACAACTCTGGAGAGCATTTTGTGTGGTCGTTGGGGGCTTGTGGTTCTGAATATGGACAAACAAGCACAGATAAATTCTATTCCAACTCTTTACTGATGTAAGCTTGATGGCCCTGAAAAGGGCCGTTTTATTGAAGAGGACATCCATGGCCACTTACGCTTGGCGTGTTTAGTGTAGGTGACAGCATCACGAACCTCATTTTCCAGAAACACCTCGTATATCAGGCCGGAGATACGTTTGGCCCCACCACGGCGAGCCAGACGACCGATGGCGGTTATCTCGAAGAACTTTGCGATGACGCTTGGCGCCTCCTTTACCCAGCGTTGCCAGGTCATTTTAAGGAAAATCTGGACCAGGTCAAATATAAAATCTGGAAAAATCTGAAATGCTCAAAAAAATCCTCTTTTAACATAATGCTATTGAAATCAAAGTGATGTGCCAATCTCCCGTAAAAATAGGTCAGTATGATCATCTGGAATTTATTTAAAGTACTAGAATGGTTATAAATTACATGTTTAAATAAATTTAATAAAGCAAATAATTTGTTAGTATTGCTAAAATCATCCAAAAGTTCAAAAGTATGAAAAGTGTGCCCAAAAAGTTCGAATATCTATTACGCACTATTTCAAAAATTGAGTTAAATGTGGGTAAAAAACAGCAGAAAATATGGTTGGAATTGTTTTTAAACTATAACTTTTTTTTTAAATAATGACAAGCAAAGAATCAAGGAAATTTGATGGGATGGTTTTTTTTTGAACTAATAGTCGATGTAGTCCTTACTATTTGATGCAGTACCAGAATTTAAAGATTTGGTTAGTTCTAAATAATTCTTATATTACTCTGAGTTTGATCAGATTTACAGTTTAATTCTTGACATCATACAACACACAACACCCAGCAGACCAGTGAGCAATTTTATTTTGAAGCAAAATTCACCGGGGTGAAGTGGAAATCAAAGCCTAGCATCGTGGAACTCACACACAGTTATCCTAAACTACGGGTAACTCCACTATTCGCATGAACATTATGCCTAATAATAATTTTATTTTTCATTTTATAAGTCTCAGGATCTTGCAATGGTTCTAAATTCCGGAATTTACTTGGAACTCTTCACAGGATATCTTCGCCTTTTTTAGTTCTATTCGAATCATTCTAGAATTCCATCATATTTCTTTACTTTATTCCGCTTACATAATCTTGAAAATATCTAAACTTTTCCAGTAACATTCTACGAGTTCTTGGCATTACCTTTTGTAATCTCTTATAAATCACTCTCTAATTCCACAACTCCCTCAGATTGGTAACAATTCCCAAGAATTGGCTCGATTTTGTGTCCATTTTCTCTCTATGAAATTCTTAAAATATTCTTTACAATTTCCTTGGTACACTCTTCAGAATGATCAGATTCACCCGAAAATTTCATTTAAACTGCTTTGTAGGTAAGGTTAGAATTGTTTTGAAATCCTTTTCAGTACTACCTAAGTACTCAAGTACTTTGCCAAAATGATTTTGAAAGTCTCCCAGAAATTGCACTTAATATTTTATTAAAATTAATATCCATAGAAACATTGGACAGAGTTCCATTGAAATTATTCTCACGATTTGTATCAGCATACTCCTTAAGTTTCATCATAAGAATTTTCTATGATTTCTCTTCCGGATTGTATTTCCTTTATTGACAACATCTCCATGCAATTGTCATCAGAGTTGACAAGACAATTGAAACCGTCTTCAACCAGAGGTTGCACAGACTGAATATTTAACACTAGACAACGTACAATACACCACACCCATTAGACCAGTAGGGAAATTTTCAGGTTGCCAAATTTTACACCCGCTGGAGCGGGAATCGAACCCTCACTTCGTGGAACTCACAATACGCCTAAATGATAGGTGACACCGCACGACCCCGAAGCCCACAAAGATGGATGTAATTCTACTCAGAAGTAGCTTGAAATTCTCCTTTGTTTTCACAAAGAATTCGCCTCACACTTAACTGTGAACTATTTTCAGAATTACTTTAACATTCCAATAATGTCCAACGTTGAGCCTTCAAAAATTAAAGTTGCAAGTTTTGCTTTTTATTTTTTTCTGAGAGGGTTAATCAATTGCAGTGATATTTTTAATGCAACATGTTTAAAAAATCTGGGAAAATCGGGAACATATTTAAAATATCTGGAAATATACGTGGTCTGTCTGTGTATCTGGCAAGACGACTAGAAATCTGGAAAATCCAGATAAATCTGGAATACTGGCAACGCTGTTTACCAGACCTTTTCCTCCTTTGCCACGACCAGTCAATTGTTGCTTGTTAGGTGTGAAGGAGTGGACTAGCCACCACCTTCCTACTGCTGCTATTGCTGTTCACCACTCCGTCCGAAGCGAAAATGAGCTAATTCTTTTTTAGTTTAAATGATCTTTATTTCAGTTTAACTTGGATGATTACCATATACATTTTACTAAGTGATTTAATTGCTTTCTTCATCTTTAGGTATGGGCAAAATTCAAAATTTGTTTTACAGAATTAGTCCTAGACTTAGTACACGGTCGACCACCTTGGTGGGATTGGTTTGTTTTGTTTTTAGAATTTGAAGAGAAACTACTTAATACTACTATTTACAGCTTAAAACTAACCTACTCTACTATATACACTTAACCTACTATGTACAAATTGCTTATTAAAGCATGTTCAGAAAGATTGCATTTTTGGATAAATTTGGTTGTCATATCTTCAATTTTGGAATCTACTTTGGGAATTTCTGCCTCTTGATGGTGGTCTGCTATTCTTGTGTCGAATGGACGATCTAGGATCATCCTCAACACTCTATTCTGTGCAACCTGGATTTTGTTCCTGTGGGTCTGAGCGCACTATTCCCACACCGGGGCGGCATAGAAGATCGCGGGGGCTATGATCTGTTTGTAGACAGCCAGTTTGTTTTGCCTTGAGAGGCGGGATCTGCGGCAAATGAGCGGATACAAACACCTAACCAAGGCGGAGCACTTAATTAGGGTTTTCTCTATGTGCGAGCGGAACAGGAGCTTCTCGTCGAACAACATCCCAAGATAAGTAACATCAGTGGACCACTCGACCCTTGTACCATCCATTATTACGGTACAGGAGGGAGACGGTTTAAGTTTTGGCGATTGTCTGTGAAGGAACATGGTCGCTTGGGTTTTCGAGGCGTTGATTTTGATTTTCCACGTGGTGGCATAATCAGTAAAGGTGTCAAGGCATCGTTGGAGCTTGTTCGTAATTTCACGAGGCATCCTACCCTTGACGGCTATCGCGATGAATCTAAAAATTCTGCAGGGCGGAGAACGGATTGTTGCTCAGCAGCTTTTTTGCTGCCGATGCGGTGGCGCTGCTGTCTTCAGGTCTGGGTCGTTTAGTTCCGGGAGGCCCCGGCTGCGGGTCCGCAACGCCTGTCGGGACGGGCAATGGGGTTTTCTTCTGCTTCTTCTGGGCTGGCTCGGTGGTCGCACCGTCTCCTGGGAGAGTCTGTTTTCCCGGTAAACCGGCACTCGCGCTACCGCGCGATTTCTTACCCATGACTGGGTCAGCGAGAGCGTCACTACACAACGCGGAGCTAATTCGACTTGCGAACGAACGAACGAAACTAGAGAGAATTCAAATCGACTGAACTGCTCAACAGTCTGGCAGCGAATATCATCGTCTCGTTGAGCTAATGCCATACAGCAGCGCTCTTTTATATCTTTTCAGGTTAAAGCAGAATGATGTGCAACCAAGTGGTATAAAAGCTACAAAGACCCCTCGCATTATAAGTAGTTTGCTATCAAGTAGCGACACTTGCTCTTTTCCTTTTGCGTACACGGCGAATGAGAACGACTCAAATTTGAGTTTAGTTCACTCATAATCGCCAAAAGTGCAGGAACTCAGCGATGAGTAAATTTGTCTAATGGTTTCCTGTGGAAAACCTAAAAAATCTGCCAGAAAATGAAGAAATTGACGAAAATTTTATACAGTCTCGGAGTAGTACCAAAAGACTGAGTGAATCCAATCTTTAACATTTAACATCTCAAATTCGGGAAATTTTTCCCTGGAAAATCCTTGAAAAACCTGGAAAAACATGAGGCAAATTTACTAATCGCTGAGTTCCTGCACTTTATTTCTTATTTCTATGATAACTAATCTCAAATTTGGGTCGATCTCATTCGCCGTGATATTACCTTGAAAGATATCGGTGCCGGTGGTTAGCGTTATTACCTACCACCCCAGCAGGCCTGGGTCCAATCTCAGTCGGCGCCACCAGCATATTCTAAGGCATAACATCTCTGATCACGCCTTCCTTCGGGAAGTAAAGCCGTTGGTCCCCGGTTGAGTTGATGGGTCGATTGGTAGGGTCCAGGTGTGGAAGCTGCCTCCCTAGCGTCGGTAGCATTGGAGCTCAGTACGGAAAACAAATCTCGCGTCACTTTTCAATAGGTCCTATCTACATTGATCGATTCTCTTCATCGACACTTTCTTTCGTAAATAACTCGGCTTCACAAATGTTTCCTGCCGTCTTCGTCGAATTAGATGCTAGATTGTTGCTTCTTCCATTGAAAATATCCGGCCGTGGCGATTCAAAGTTGATAAAGGTTGATCAAAATAATGTGTACCCCTGCTTCCAGTTTGTTTGCATGAGCATTTTGTGTGATCGTTGGTTCTGAATATGGACAAACAGGCAGATGAATTCTATTCCTACGCTTTACTGTAATAAGCTTGGTGGCCCTGAGAAGAGCCGTTTTGTTGCCAAAGTTGGTGATGATTTAACCTCTGAAACCAAACAGAGTGCGTCTCTGTCACTTCAAAACGTAGATGACATCCATGGCCGCTTAAGCTTGGCGTGTTTAGTGTAGGTGACAGCATCACGGATCTCATTTTTCAAGAACACCTTCAGCACACCTCGTAAATCAGACCGGAGATACGTCAGACACCGCCACGGCGAGCCAGACGACGGATGGTGGTTATCTCGAAGAATTTGCATTTGGTTCTGAATATGGCGATGAGTTTGCATAATATTACGCAATTCCATCCTCCCTATTTGCACGCGCCCGAGGATCGGAGGCGAATGCCACTTCGACTTGTTTCGTCTACTTTCTACTCTCTGACGACTGTGCTGGGGAAGCAGCATATGCATGTAGGTAATTGGTGGATTTGTTAGTTAATTCGACGCTTTTGGACAATGCTGGACATTTACCAGTTTTTCAACAGTTTTTTGTTGAAAATCAACATTCGGAAGCATTGTTATCGATGCGTAGCCATATATCTGATCGATTGGTGATAAAATTATTGATAATGGACCAGGGGCAGCTGAGTTATTAACGTTCAAAATATTTCTTAATTTGATACATGTTCCATTTTCGGTTTTCACAAAGTGTACCCCCATATAGAAATCAAAGACGTAGTCCTACGTCAAAAACTTTCCAAACTAACCGTACATGGACAAAAAATGTTACTTACATTTGAGTTCAGATTGCTCAAAATTGCTAAAACGTAGGTCACTCATAGTTTGAGAAAATTTTCCAATACTTTCCCGTGGAAAACTTCTCGAATATAGAGAAAATTAAAAAATTAAAATTGTACACAGTGTACTAGTAGACAGACAAAACCACAATCAGTTTTCGTCATAGTCGAGAAGTTTCCCTCGGAAAATCGTCGGAAAATTTACTAACTTTTACTCAATTTTGAATCTTTCTCATTGGCTGCCCATGTGAAATTTGTTTAGAAAAGTATGTCAAGTGATTGTTAAGATTGCAGGGGGTGAAGTCATATGGCAAAGAGTCACAAGTTGCTGCTTCATTTTTAAACGAGCGACTAGTTGCGACTGATCATGAATGCGCAAATGTCATGTCAATGTTTACTTTTTCACTCGTGTTGCTTAGCACGCGTTTGGAAACGAACATGAAAATGTTATATCTAAGCAACATGTGTATTTTCACATTGACTCTATCTGGGTGTGGCAAATTCGGTCCAGAAAACTCAATATTAGCACCAACGACCTTAGTTTTGAAATTTCATGACATTTTAGGTCTCATTTGATGAATTTCAGCCCAAGACGGAAACTGACCACTTTCCCGGGGGCATCTGAAACATGTCAAGCTATGGTCAATTTGGTCCTAGACACTCGGTATGACGTTATATATTCGTTTTGAACTGTAATGTGATTTGATGTGTAAGATCTTACATCTTAAACTTTATCATCTTATCATAATAAGATGATAAAGTTTAGGACAATTTTGTGATGCTGGCCATGTACATCGTGGACATATTCTGGTCATATTTCAAAACCGAAGGACCAAATCAAAATAGTAGGTGATCTTAAACTTTTAGAAGAAATTATCTTTAATTTGACACATAAATTTTCCAGATCAGTGCACTCGTAGCAGAGATGCTTAAATCTGAAAAAGCTGTTTTTATATTATTCATAAGTGCAAAACGGGTGAAAAACTAAAATCCTTTTTTTCAAGTTTTCGCCGATGAAATATTTTCAAACTGTCACAGTTTGTTTTTAACCCTATTGACTAACTATTGATGAAGAAAGATCCGAGCTTCATGCAAGTTCGATAAAGTTCCGGGCGCGGGAGAAAGCAAGCAGGAAGCAGTCGCTTCCCAAGAAAAAATGAACACTTTTATGACTCCTTTTTGAAATGAAAAAAATGTAATAGGAGAAATGAATGTAATGTCGGCCTAAATGCCTCTAATTTGGGCCCATACATAAATTCAGCAATCGACTACATTTTCAATAGCGGCCAAAAATATCCATAAGTACCGTCCCAATGACGCGTTCATCTAGATAAAATTGACAAATAGCTGATTTTTAGCGATGGGCCCAATCTTAGATCCATAGGGCAACATTAAAGCAATTTCCTCTATTTAGCACCGCAAAACTAACGTGGTTGAGCTTTCCAAAAAAATGTATGGTTAAAAAAACACCTAGGGTAGGTGTTCCAGTAATATTGGTGTTCCTATAGTTGCGGTATGGAGGTTGTGTCGGAATAGTGAGGAGGATCCGGATAAGATTATTTTTTATCGGTAGCTCTCCTAAAATGAAACATATTTGCATATTTAAAACTTAAAATATGCCCAAAAGTGACGGAAAATAATTAATTTTCCTTAGGATTTTCACTCCTTTCCACCTATAGTTGTGGTCAGGCATGGCAAATCATTTGCATTTATTTCGTGCATTCATTTACATTCATTTGTCCCTAACTTTTTTATCAACAGAATTTCGATGTGATGTATGGAAATTATTCACTGAAAAACAGTAGCAAGTTCTGCACGCTCTAGTTCGTGATGCATAAGAGATACAGATTTGCGGAATGCTGTTGATAAAAAAAGGTAGAGGCAAATAAATGTAAATGAATGCATGAAATGAATGTAAATAATGTTCCATGCCTGGTTGTGGTAATGGAACCCATAAGAAACCAACGCATTCCACTATTATAGAAACCAAAGTTAGCAACTACCACAACTACTGAAACAGTGTTCCTAATAATGGAGGACGATCTTTCTAAAATGTTATGCTATTTTATTACAATGTAATGTTTTTCTATCAAAAAAGAGGTTGAAAGCTATATATTAACGTATAACATTTGTGTGTACATCGTATATATATATATTTTTTAAATTAATAAATTGGCTTAGTACCTCCACTACTGGCTCACCCACCCTATAATCTTGAGTAAATCATTCGAACGATACTTAATATTCTCGTAGTTTGTGTTATGATTCATTCAACTAATTTGAACACAACTCGCTCTTTAAGCATCGGATTTAATAAATGTTGTGGTTGACATGCAATCCCCAGCACCCCAATTTGAATATATATAAAAACATGTTTTCCTTTATCTTTTGGCCAGCCGCTCATACTGTGCTGCCATTTTCAGATTTTCCAGAAACAATCCAGTTGTCGCAGTGCTCGTCAGTCGGTCGTCTGCCCCTCAGTTTTCCCCTGCTGCTGTGCATAATTTATGATAAGCACTTCGATACTTCAAATTACGAATGGCAAAACTGGAAAATCTCTACATCGAATAGAATAACAATGAGGGTGAAAAGTTTGCACTTCGCTGACGACTTGTTTTACTCTGCAGAAGGCACCTTCCGACGAAGACGATGCGATACATATACGAGACGCTACCGTTGGTAGTCTACTGACTACCTGCTTCGGACGGAAAACTTGTGATGCGGGAAGGTGTGAGTTTGACGAAAAAAAGGTGGAAGATTTTATAATCTACTTAACATAAATTACGCTCCGTATTGTGAGTTTTTCACCCGCGATGCGCACAGTGTTAAAATTGCTTTTCACTTCGGGTTGGTAAATACACACTTGACAGCTTTCGGGGGATTGCTGGCTGCTGGCCTGTTCACAGCGCCTGAGTTCAGGCATTTCTTGGCACGCTGCGGCCCTGTTTGTGCTCGCTCTGGAACGGGGGAGCTTTGCCAGGAGGGATTTTGCATTTTGTTTCTTGATTTTTTAATATAAACTTCATTGGTGCCGTACCACGTTGTGGCCGGAATAATCAATGCACAAGCTAAGCTGCAGGAGAATTATTAAAATTTTCGTCCTTTTCGTAAACGGCAGCTAGTGCATCTGGTCGTAAAAATGACACGTGAAGATTTATTAAGAATTAACTGTCATAATACTGAACCTGCGAAATGCGCGTCGATGCTGTGACACAGCACGACTTACAGTTGCCGGGAAACGAGCATGTACACAGCATCAAACGGACATTTTGCATGATCGGTACTATGACTGTTAACTGTTGACTGTTGAAAATTCACTTGGTCCACATGATGCTACAGATCCAGCAAATTGATTGAATCGACGCAAGACCGTACTCAAAGAGTTGGCGATCTTCTCATGTAACCCAAACTTCTTTGAATAGCGCGCAGTGTAACGGCCAATAGTGTCTCCAGTGATAGTCGTTTGAAAATGTTGCTCGCAATGTTGCTGTTTCCTCCTGGGAACGTAGTGGTTTCTCCGCCATCTCCTCGATAGCTCAAAATTTCTCTATTGCTTTGTCGAGTGGTTTCACAGTCGCTAGATGATAAGTAACCGTCGGACTTGTGCCAGGCCATTCGGATTCACCAGCAGCTACCCAACCAAACACGGTATTGACGAAAACCGGAAGCTTACTGTTGAGCTTACGAGTTTGAACCCGACCACCATCGAGAAGATGAAAATCGTAGAAGAATTGCGACCCAAGTAACAGATCTACTGGTCCTGACACGAAGAATTCAAGATCAGCAAGTTCGATGCCAGCTGGCGGTGCCCAATTTGCCAATGCATGGGAAGAAGAGTGATGATCAGGTGTGAGCTGTCCCAGAACCAGAAAATCCATTGACATAGAAAAGTCCTGAATACGTGACGAAATGGATGTCGATACTTCGTGTGCAGTGTTCAGTCGTGTTTGATCGATGCCACTGATCTCCACTCGTTGTTCACGCCTTTGTAACTTGAGAGACTGACAGATTGTTTCTGACATCAAGTTTGCCTGTGATCCATAATCCAACAGGGCGCGTGCTAGATGCGTCCTACCTAGTTGTCCTTGATCTTAAGTAACATCGTGAGCAAGAAGACGTGATTTCCAGGATGCCCAACCGCAATGTTTGATGAAATCAATGCCAACGAGTTAGTAACCGTACCACCAGAACTTGTAGCACCTTCCGAAGTAGATGAAGTCGAAACATGTGTCCTTTGTGCGTTTGAAGCTTCTAATTCAGGAGAAAAAGTAAAACCGGATCCAGGGAATTCAGGATGAAGTAATGTGTGATGTTTCCTGGAACAAGTTTCACACCGAAACTTACAGGGACAATCACGTGCCATATGTTTTCGACCTAAACAGGTACTGCAAAGATGCTTTGAGTTGGTTAGTTGCAGCCGCTCGTCGACCGGAAGTTGATTGAAAGAAGAACATTGTACGATCGAATGCTGCTCCCCACAAGATACACAATATTGAACCTTTCGTTCGGTCGAAAATTAAGGAGGTGGTTGGACTCCAAACGATGAAGACTGTCCTTATGACCAACTGCATGGAGTATCCTACACACTAAGAAATAACTAATTTTACACGTGACGGAATCCATCTTTGACATAAAGGATGAGACGTAAACAAACATGTCATTTGTTTGATTGAGTTGAATTTGGCGTCTGTTATGACTAAATTTTATGACAAAATTGACGCTTGTCTCAGAGCACCTAAATTTACATGATTTTTTCTAAGTGTGTAGTTTTCTTTTTAGAAACACCACAAAAGCACCAAAAGAAGGTTTAATCTCGCCTGACACATATTCTTCCAACGCTTTTGAATGACACCATCAGATGTGTTAGCATTGCACCCCAACTGCTTGTTTGCTCCCCGAACTGCACACCTAGAAATACCTATTATAACACGTGACGGAATCCATCTTTGACATACACACACTTAGAAACAATGATGTAAATTTAGGTGCTCTGAGACTGACATATACGAGCGTCAATTTTGACATAAAATTGAGTCATAATAGACGTGAAATTCAGTTCAATCAAACGTACTTTCGAACTTTTCAGTCTCGCAGCACTTAATTTTACATGACATGTTTGTTTACGTCTCATCATTTATGTCAAAGATGTATTCCGTCACGTCTACGATTAAGTATTTCTAAGTGTGCAGGATGAGACGTAAACAAACATGTCATGTAAGAATAAGTGCTCCAAGACTGAAAAGTTCGGTACTCGACAAAAAGTACGTTTGATTGGGCTGAATTTCGCGTCTATTATGGCTCCATTTTATGACAAAATTGACGTTCGTATATGTCAGTCTCAGAGCACTTAAATTTACATGATTTTTTTAGGAGAACCGTGCTACCAAGCCATTCCAAGCAACCTCGTAATTACACGCTTAGAAATTACAAATTTTACACGTGACGGAATCCATCTTTGACATAAAAGATGAGACGTAAACAAACATGTCATGTTACACACTTAGAAAAAATCATGCAAATTTAGGTGCGCTGAGACTGACATATACGAGCGTCAATTTTGACATAAAATTGAGTCATAACAGACACGAAACTCAACTAAATCAAACGTTGTTTTCGTCGAGTAACGATTTTTTCAGTCTCGGAGCACTTAATTTTACATGGAATATTTGTTTACGTCTGATCCTTTATGTCAAAGATGGATTCCGTCACGTGTAAAATTAGTTATTTCTAAGTGTGTATATTAAGTGCTCCGAGATTGAAAAGTTCGTTACTCGATGAAAAGTACGTTTGATTGAGCTTTATTTCGCGTCTACTATGACTCAAATTTATGTCAAAATTGACGCTCGTATATGTCAATCTCCGAGCACCTAAATTTACATGAATTTTTCTAAGTGTGTAACCTTGATCATGCACACTTAGAACAATTAATGTAAGTTTAGGTGCTCTGAGACTGACACATACGAGCGTCAATTTTGACATAAAATTGAGTCATAATAGATGCGAAATTCAGCTTAATCAAACGTAATTTTGAACGCCTCAGTTTTGGAGCACTTAAAATTACATAACATGTTTGTTTACGTCTCATCCTTTAGATGGATTTCGTCACGTGTAAGATTAGGTATGTATCTCTAAGTTTGTGAGATAAGAATCAACCTACTTCAACGCATCACCCCTCTAAGATGCCCGTAAGTAGTGAAATTTGTGGATGTAACACACTTAGAAATTATTATTTTTACACGAGACGTAATTCAGCTTTGACGTAAATCATGGAACGTAAATATAAATGGCATGTAAAATTAAGTGTCCTGAAACTAAAACATATGCAACTCGACGAAAAGTGCGTTTGATTGAATTTATTTTCTCGTCCTTTTCAACTGATTCTTATGTCAAAAGGGCCGCTTGCATGTGTCGGTCTCAAGGCATGAACATTAACCGACTCCAAAGAAGGAACAGATGAAGAGTGCAGTCGTGTCGATTGAGTTTGCGTATGTTACGGTAGCTTGCTAGCTAACCCTGCCTTTTTATCGAAATATTTTTCCTCGAAATTTGCCCGAAATTTGGTGCTCATCCGCTGCCTGGCTGCTGTTCAAGAACTTTTCCGTACATGCCAAGAAAGCTACTATACTGTCCCTCAGGTGGATTTTGGGCTTCAGTTTCTTCCCCATAATGAGTACCGTTGATGATGATGACAGACCGTCGAAGAACCAGGGAATGTCCTGTGAATATACGTGACAAAGCGGAGAACCTTTATAAGTGCGATGTACTGATTTGGACATGTACTCCTGTCAAATAGGCCTTGTACAAATTGTCTCTCTGAGTCTAAGCGGAGCACCTTCCGACACATCAAAAAACATATGCTGACTTTGTGAGTCTGTCTCTAGGCCTTGTATTAATTATAGGTCGTAGCAACTTCTTCAGAAACGTTGATACTCGGTTGACGAATGAGATTCGAACCAGAGTCAAATACCGGATACGTAGATCGTTTTCCTATACCAATCGATCCAAATGCACCAGTTAAGTTCAAGTCGCACCATCCAAACAGCTAAAAAGTTCTCAGAATACCGTCGAGTCGTCAACGATTGGGTTTTGACCTGCTGGACTTGCTTTATAATGTCAATCCAGGCCGAATTACCTTGTGAGTAAGGGGCCTTGTATACTGACAATCTACTGGCTATTCCAATAGCACCACCAAGCTGGCGCCGAACAAGCAATGTAATGGCGTATGTCGTTTATACTCCGAGTCAATGCACCAAGTCGCAATTATGGAGTAATGGCGTAAGTTCTTTGTCGGCTGAATCAATGCACCAAGTTGCAATTATGGGTTAAGACCTTTGTCCGTAGATTCAAAGAGGATCCTACCGACGCCTCGTAGGTTCTTTAGAACACAATCCTGGTCACGGCACCAATGTTGTTACCCTTACCAAGTGTTCCACCAGAGATTCCTGTGATCGTATCGCTGCTTCCGGTAGGTTGAAGAGTTCCACCAGTCTGTAGGCTCCCCAGTAAGTATGTAGGTGTTCCGTAATGTAAAAATGGCCCTAATTACCGATGTCACTTCACGGTGAAGACAACTTATCACTCACGGTGAAGTGATTCCCATTTGATTTACACGGCAATCACTGCACCGTAGGTAACAAATGGTCACTTCACTTCGTTTTCACCGCAAAGTGGCACTCGTAATAAGGGCCAATGTATTTTCCAGGCACTCCAGATGAATTCACTGACTTGAACTTTAAAACACTACATTTATTACACTCTACATTAAAACATTTATTCACTCCACAGACAATACATTTATTCTACAACACTACAGATTAAAATTGAACTGATAGGTAATTGATCCTCCTAGTTTGGTGGCTGGATATAGAATGACGATTACCTTAGTAAAAGAAAGACTTCAAGATCCTTAGTATCAACTGTTCAGCGACTCCACGTTCGACAAAATGTATACTTGTATTTTCAAATTCATGGTCTGCAATGTCCTCACTATCTCATACAGATTTAAGTACCTTGGTAGCAATACTATGACAGAGTAACAAAGTGTTATACCAATCTAGATGTGAAGTAAATACCAAATACGTAAACAGTCATTGTACGAAGAATTCTTGGAAGTTAGTTTTTTTTTCTATAATTGCATTTAAAATTCACATCAACATTCGTTAGAATTCCAGTGCAATTCATCCCCCAAAAATATTGCAATTCTGCTCAAATTTATTTAGGAGCTCTGCTAAAAAAGATTTCCGTGTTTACAGATTCGTGAATGCTTTATTTTTATTAGTCACAAACATTCAGCTTTTTTCGTATAAAAGCCATCCGTAAATTTATTATTCCGTGACCCCGTGATAAATTGGCTTCCTTGAAGCATATCCGTTCTTGTTTATCAGTGTTTAGTGATACATTTCGAACATTTTTGTTTTTCGTCATTCGTGGTGATTGTTTCCATTGTACTACTGTACTACCGTGACGCTTTCGAAATCTTCATCTACTTAGCTGGTTACCGCCCAAGCTTTTTGCTCGTCGATCAACTTGAAAGCATATTATACGGTCTAAGCAAAGGCGCATCACCATGGCAAAACACTGCGCTAAGTGCTCTGATGCTATTACGGGCATCGATTTCGTAGTCTGCCGTGGCTACTGTGGAGCAATGTTTCATATGAACGCTTGTTCAGGAGTAACACGTGCGTTGCAATCGTACTACACGTCCACCAGAAAAAAAAACCTTTTCTGGATGTGGGACAAATGTGCTGAGTTATTCGAAAACTCTCATTTCCGTGCGATCTCGTGTCAGGCCGATGATAAATCTCCTCTTAGCACGCTTACGACTGCGATTACTGAACTGCGGTCCGAGATAAAGCAAATGAACTCAAAGCCCGTAGCCCAGTTTTCACCAGCTGCAAACATTCGCTGGCCTGCGGCTGACCAACGTAGAGCTACTAAGCGACCTCGTGAGTTCGATGTCGGTGCACGGGCCCCTGAAAATTGCCGAGTGGGAAGTAAAAAGGCATTGGGAAACGTTGTTGCGGTCCCAATTTGTAGCAATGACACAGATCAAAAGTTCTGGCTAAACCTATCTAGAATTCGCCCTGATGTCGCCGCAGAATCCTGCTATGGTCAAAGCCAATCTGGAGATTGAAAGTGATCTTGCCGTAGTGAAGCTCGTCCCAAAAGGAAAGGAAAAGCACTGGATGCATCAACATGGCCTGAGGGATTGCTGTTTCAGGAATTTGAGGACTACGGATCTCAAAAATTTCAGGTTCCACTGAAAGTAAAGAAGCCAGTGACACCGCTGCCCCCACCAGAAGCTTTGTAATCCCCAATTACGCCTGTTATGGATTTGAGTTAAACTCTTCCAGCCTGGGACGCATCAGCTTAAGCCATTTGGAAGCCCCCCACCACAGTCGTGTCTTTCCCGCCAGCGCACAGCAGTCGTCCCGGACCTGTGTTTGGGTATGGAAACGGGGTCTTCCAGTCCGTCCCTACAGGCAAGTACAGTTCCTTTGCATACAATTACGTACCTGATACTCGATACGTTTCTAGCCAAATTTCGTCACCAAACAATTCACCATCATATAGTCAAGGTTGCAAAAACTCATTTCAGCTAAAATAATGTTTTTCGGAATAATAAAACCAAAGATGGTATGATGGCATGTTTTACTTGTAACTTACAAGAAGAGGTTACAAAGTATGCGTTGGAAACATAAAACCTGTAAATTTTGCTTTCTATGAGTCACAATCAGCGATTTGCTGATCGCTGAGTGAGTGAGTGAGTGAGTGAATGAGTTTGTGAAAAATCGCTGATTGTGACTCTCATGAAGTGAAATAAACAGGTTTAATATGTCAAACACATTCTTTGCAACCTCTTCTTGTATCCTACCAATTCAAAATTTGAACATGGCTTCTAATTATTTCATAATTTAGAAAAACATTGTTTTAGTTGAAATGAGTCTTTGCAACCTTGCATATAGTCATCACCTATCCGGTCATCAAAGTTTGCAGATAACGGAATGCACGTTAAGCAGCATTATGGAAGCCCCTAAGCCACCCGACACAGTCGAGAACTGCTGCTTTTCTGCTGACTATTCCTGCCATCCAAGCCGTTCCGTTCTTGTGTTCGGAGTTGGTGAGGGGGTCTTCCAAGTTGCTAACCTAGGCAAGTACGATAATACAGGGTGCGTGACGAATTTTTGCAGTAAATTTCAAATAGTAATTTCTCATGCTTGTGCATCATGATTTAGATATATTTGGCAGCACTGGATAGCTTATACTGTTAGGTGTAAGATTTAAACAAACAATGTTGAGTAAACGTAAAGATGTCGAAACAAGAGAGCAATCTGTCTGCCGTTGTCGCTTTGTTGCGCGCCGGAGTATGCATGAAAGAAATAATTCGGTCGCTAAATGTGTCTGAAAGAACAGTGAATAATATTAAAAAAGGCTTGGGAAAGTGATAAGACGGAGCACCTGCTCATACTGCTAATAAAGCACAGAAATGGCTTACGGAAAATATTTCGTAAATTTGGGAGGAAGAAATTTGGCCCCCAAGCAGTCCCGATATCAATCCGTTGGATTATTTTGTATAGGGCGTCGTCCAACGGGATACCAATAGAACCCCTCACGCCACACTTAAGTCGCTAAAAGCTAAAATCAAGGCAGTGATGACATCTATGGATCGAAACATTTTAAAACGTGCATACTGCAGTTTCCGGAAGCGTCTAACTACAGTCGTCGAAAGGGAAGGCAATTTTTTTGAATAAATTTACTTACAACTTCCATATGTTGCGAAAGAAAATAAATCGCACAAAATTCATTGCTAGAATAACTAACTGGTGTATTTTTTCTCAAATATGCCATTTACTGCAAAAATTCGTCACGCACCCTGTATAACCGCTTTGTCGCTTCCTGAAATCTGTCTCATTGACAGCGCCGCTTTTATGAATGGAGTGGTTGATACTGTACCACGCCCAGATGCTCAGCCGTTACCGGTCATCGAACCAGAGCAAACAGCATCAGTATTCCTTCCAGCCAGTGGACCCAATGCCACTGCTTGCACATCCTTCCTGACTTCTTACTCCGCTACTGATTTCGATGGCATTCCAGATCTTCGTCCAGGTAGCGCTAGAAATAGTATATGTCCAGCCGAAGCTGAGAATGGTACTGCACGACAATCAAGTAGATCAAATTTCCAGAACGATTCTTCTGTGCCTACTCCCGTTACACTTGCTTGCAACGAACCGGTCACAGATGATAATAACAAACTAAGGGTGTACTACCAGAATGTTCGAGGAGTGCGTACAAAAATTGACGACGTTTTCTTGACTGTTTCGTCATGTCATTATGACGTTATAGTGCTTACAGAAACATGGCTTGATGGCAAAATATTTTCACCACAGCTTTTGGAGATTCCTACACCGTTTACCGAACAGATCGCAGCAATATTAACAGTCATAAATCACGTGGCGGTGGAGTGTTGATCGCTATTTCGACTAATTTCAACAGGTACATTGATCCCACTTCGGTAAATGTATCTCTAGAACAGCTTTGGGTTAAATTGAAACTGCATCAATGTTCAGTTAGTATTGGTGTAATTTACCTTCCACCTAATTGCAAGAATGATTTACTTAGCGTGAATAACCATATCGAGTCTATCGAAGCGATACATTCACACCTTGGGAATAACGGTCATGCTATTCTTCTTGGCGATTATAATCGATTGGGACTTGTCTGGAACACACCAAGCAACGATCGCTCTTCCGTAGATGCATTTTCAGTCTCACATCTCTATTGCTTGCGCCTCGTTACTCGATGGCTTCAATCTGCATGGTCTGTATCAAGTTAACTATATTACTAATCAGAACATGCGAATCTTGGATTTCGCTTTGGTGATTGAAGCAACGCTCTCTCGATGCCAGATTGAAGCAGCTGTAGAACAACTCTCTTTTGTTGTTGCCGATCATCCCGCTTTTGAAGTAACTATTAGTCTCGCACAGCCTACTGAATTTGAGAGTTTCCCGGACGAACCTGGACTTGACTTTCACCGCGCTGATTTTGGAGGATTACTTGAAGCGCTTCGCCAAACTGACTGGCACATCCTTGAATCGCGTAACGTGGGTAGATCACCTTTTCGTGGTACGTTACGGGATGTAAGATCTACCACCGATTCCTAGTCCTGACTACTTCAAACTAGGGGAACAGGATTTTTCATTAATCCAAGGAACATCTTAGTCCTTGTTACTTTTTATACCTTGTTGATAGTGACAAGACTCGGCTTTGTCTACCGAGGATGATCTTGAAACATGGAAAAAAATGAGTTAGTTGTCTTCATCTATGTGATTCATAATCTTCTATTCGCTGTTCCCTACTTTGAAGTGGTTAAGACTAGGGTTCTGATGCATGGTCACTATCGGTGTTATTCCTTAATTTTGTTACTAAGGATTCAAATTTTGGCTGACAGAGGGGTGCGCCTTTGGAGGGTGTTTAAACACTCCGAAGGGTAAACATAGCGAAACCTTTCACTTAGAGTCGGATCCTTGCGATAAATGCAAGAATGGCAACTGTAAAAAAATCGAATACTTTATCATTTCTCAATAGTGATGAAGTAATACGACATGCACTAAACTAAGGACACGGGATATACTACAATAAATCAAATTACTGGTCGCAGTGGTGTTAGGTCCCGAACAGAGAAAAAAAAAATCCTTGAATCCGCTGAAGATATTGACATTGCTGTAGAGTACTTCACCAGTGTGTTGAAGAGTTACTTGGTTGATTTTGTTCCACTGCGCAGGCCATCTTCGAAACCACCTTGGGGAAATATACATTTACGACGACTCAAACGTCTAAGATCCAAAGCACTCCGAACCTACTGCCAGTCTCGTTGTCCTTTTTCCAAGCAACATTTCGAACGTGCTAGTAACAATTATCGTCCGTATAACCGTTATCTGTACAAACGTTACTGCAAATGAACTCAGGAAAATCTACGCAGACATCCACAACATTTTTGGAAATTTGTCGACTCTAAACGGAAGGAGAATGGGTTACGCGTTGAGATGTTTCTGGGCGATGAAGTCGCCACCTCCGCTTTGGAAAAGTGCAATTTGTTTGCCACTCACTTAAGAAGGACAATTAATGATTCTACGTCGTCTGCACGTCAAATCACAGAAGCTAGTAGAGATACACCTAGTGGGGTCTGTTCTCTGAGAAGCTTTGCGATCACGTTGAATCAGGTGGACTCCGCAGTAAACAAATTGAAATACTCTATGTCCAGTCCAGAAGGCATACCGTCATGCATCCTGAAAAAATGCGGCGAAGAGTTGATTTTCCCTCTTACGACACTTTTCAACATATCATTACGGAAGCGTATTTAGTTTTCCCACAAGCTGGAAAACATCGGTCATGTTCCCCGTGTTCAAAAAGGGGGATCGACAGAACATCGAGAATTACAGAGGAATAACTTCGTTGTGTGCTTGTTCGAAGGTTTTCGAAATCATAATTAAGTATGTACTTTTCGACTCCTGCAAGAATTATATTTCTACGGATCAGCACGGTTTCTACCCCATAAGATCAACATCTACCAATCTCGTCCAGTTTACTTCGTTTTGCATTCGCAACATTGATGCTGGTGCTCAGATCGACACCGCATACACTGATTTGAAATCAGCTTTCGATAGAGTTGACCACGGAATATTACTGAAACGTCTAGGAAGAATTGGTGTCTCTGCGGATCTTGTTAGCTGGTTTGGATCATACCTTACGGATCGTAGCCTCACCGTTAGTATCGGATTTGAATCTTCGGAACAATTTTCAAACTTAAAGGGTGTCCACGATGAAATTGCCACACACAAAATTGATTCGCAAAATTCGAGTTTTCATCCGATTGCCATCAAATTTTCAGGGATTGAGAAATAACTATTAAACTTCATTTTACCATTTTACTCGTATTTTATTTACAGTCCATACGCAAATGCCCGCACCTTGGCCTTAACCCCGGCCATAAGATTCTGCACAACCTGTGAATCAACCGTTTTTTGCATGTAAACCCATATGTTCTTCAGTTCCTCGACTGTCTTCACTACCTTAGGTCGTTTAAGAAGGTGCTGCTTCATAATCGCCCAGTACTTATCGATGGGGCGGAGCTCCGGAGTGTTGGGAGGGTTGAACATTTTCGACACGAAATTGACCTTATTGTCCGCATACCACTTCAGCACGTCCTTGGAGTAGTGGCATGAGGCCAAATCCGACCAGAAGATTGTTGGGACGTTGTGGGCCTTCAGGAGAGGAAGCAGCCGCTTCTGGAGGCACTCTTTTATGTACACCTGTCCGTTCATCGTGTCCTGGGTCACGAAAGGTGCACTCCGCTTCCCGCACGTGCAGATGGCTTGCCAAACCAGGAATTTCTTCGCAAATTTGGACATCTTCTGAGTGCGGACATGCTCCGGAACGCTGAACTTATCCTTTGCCGTGAAAAACAGGTTGCCGGGGATCTGTTTGAAGTCGGCCTTCACATATGTTTCGTCGTCCATGATGCAGCATTCAACTTTCGTCAGCATGTTGAGGTACAACTTCCTGGCACGGGTTTTGGCGGACTTGTTCTGCTTCTCGTCGCGATTAGGGGCCTTTTGTACCTTGAACGTTCGAAGCCCAGCCTTAGTTTTGGCCTTCTGGACAAAACTTCGGCTTAGGTGCAGGCTGCAGCTTCTTAGCCACATCCCTAACGGAGGCGTTCGGATTTCGGTTGAAGGCCCCAACTACGCGGTTGTGATTTTTGGTGTTGTACGGAATACTTTTTCCTTCACTTCTGGGCTTCCGATCGGTGGTCAACCGTTCCTCGAACCGTTTAATCACTCGCGACACCGTGGAATTCGCGATTCCCAACGTTTTAGCGATGGAACGATGCGAGAGATCCTTGTTCTCGTGATGAATGCGCAAGATTTTATCACGCACGAGCTGTTCTTTCGACTCCATTTCCGCGAGTTTTGATCACAGGACTTTAAAACTTGCAGGATGTAAATAATGCACTATGAACTAAATCCACCCAAATTTTCATTAAATTCTACCCAACGGTTAAAAAGTTAGAGCAATTTCATAGTGTGGCAATTTCATCGTGGACGCCCTTTATCTGGCGTGCCACAGGGTAGCAACCTGGGTCCTTTGTTATTCTCACTCTTCATCAACGAGCTTTCATCTCACTGCGTCCTAGCAAGAAGTACGATCGACTTGTTTCGCGCTCTGTTGTTTTGGAAGTTTTTTCGGTATTCGCTTGATATAAATTATCAGTTTTTTTTCTCACTAAGTGACTCCTGGCATAGTTCCCGGTAAATTGATCGAAAAGTGAGTTTTTTTTTTTGTAGTAGAAAGTGTCATTTTCGGAACGATTAATCCGTGCTATTGGTAATTCGCAAACCAATTTGGGCATCATCGTTGCGTGGTCACGCATACGCGCTCACGCATACCCGCTCACGTATCATCATCATCGAGTGTGAGCACCCGTTTCTACATCTACATCGTTCATCAATCATCGTGCGCTTGTGTGCGCTGAGTGCCGCGCCTCGATCAAGTGCACCGCAGTGAAGGTCATCCACGCTGCGCGTCGCTTCCCAGCCATCTGTGTAAACGCCTACATATATAACGCTCGGTGGTAGTAGTATAGGATTATCAGATAAGTTTTTGTTTTTTTCTTGTTTCTTTTACTCCCCCATTAGTTAAATTTTCATTTTGTATTTCTGTGTTTGTAGTGTTTTCTGTGTATTGTGTCTGTGCGTTCAGTGGGAGAGCGTTTTGCGCTCCCACTAGTTGAACAAAATGGATGTTTTTTCGGAAGACGACATGGATGACCATTCATCTAAGAAAAATGATGATGTCATCCATGGTTCGTCGTCTCAGTCTGTCAATGAGCAGGCTGAGAAAAGCTCCAGATTGCGGGCCTACCCGAATGACTCGACTGGCCCATGGGTTGTCTATTTTCAGCCCAAAAACAAACCCTTGAATGTTGTTCAGATATCTGATGATCTGACAAAGCGATTCTCTGCCGTGACCGAAATAACGAAGGTTAGGCACAACAAACTTCGTGTGACCGTCGCTAACCTGAAACAGGCCAATGAAATTGCTGTTTCCCAGTTTTTCACACTGGAATATAGGGTGTACATTCCAGCCTCTGATGTGGAGATCGAAGGCGTGGTCACTGAGGCGAGCCTGAACCCCGAGATACTGGAGAAGCAAGCGGTTGGCCGATTCAAGAACCCCTTGCTTCCTCCGGTAAAGATACTGGCCGTTCATAGAATGAAGTCAGTATCGCTCAGCGAGGGTAAAAAGAGTTTTACCCCCACAGACTCGTTTCGGGTGACCTTTTCTGGATCTGCCCTTCCTCAATACATCGAGCTGGGAAAACTTCGTCTTCCTGTGCGGTTGTTTGTACCTCGGGTCATGAACTGCCAGAATTGTAAGCGGTTGGGACATACGGCCTCCCACTGCGGCAACAAGGCACGCTGCTCCACATGCGGGGAGAAGCATGAGGATGGCGCCTGCGCAGCTACTGCACCAAAATGCGTGTACTGCAACGGAACTCCTCCTCATGCTCTCTCGTCGTGCCCGGCGTACAAACAGCTCGGGGACAAAATGAAACGCTCCCTTAAGGAACGTTCCAGGCGGTCTTTTGCAGAAATGCTTAAGACAGCCACGCCATCGACCAATGACAAAAATCCCTTTTCTCTTTTGTCAGATGACGAGACTGACTCTGACTTGGCTGAGGAGGGAACTTCTTTCAGTTTTCCGGAAGGTTCTGCACGGAAACGAAAGTGCATCCGTTCGCGGATTGTTGCAATTAAAGAACCCCAAATCAGCTTGCCCAAATCAAGGAGTGGTGGAAAAAAGGAGTCTTCTACTCCTCCTGGATTCCGCAGAACTGACTATACCCAGGATTTTCCACCTCTTCCGGGGACATCCAAAACCCCTGATGCCCCAATTTTAAGAACAGAAACCCCTTCTTCATCTGGGCTGTTCTCATTTGATGACATTGTGGACGGTATTCTCAAATACCTCAACATATCTGATCCTCTGAAAAGCATTGTCCTCACATTGCTTCCCACTGTGAAATCCTTCTTGAAGCAATTGACTTCAAAATGGCGCCTTCTTGCAGCTATCATCTCCTTCGATGGATAATTTTCCAAACGAGGTCGGGGATTTGATCACTGTTCTACAGTGGAATTGTCGAAGTCTTATTCCGAAATTAGATTCGTTCAAGTATTTAGTCCATAACAATAATTGCGATGCATTTTCCCTCTGTGAAACATGGCTCTCTTCAGAAATTGATCTCCCTTTTTATGATTTTAACATTATTCGATTGGATCGTGAGGATTCACGTGGAGGAGGGGTACTTTTGGGGATCAAAAAGTGCCATTCCTTCTATAGAGTGAATCTTCCCGAATTCCCCGGTATTGAAGTTGTCGCATGTCAGGCTACCATTAAAGGTAAGAGCCTTTGTATTGCTTCTGTATATATTGCTCCTAGAGTCTCTGTTAATCGCAAACAACTTTTCGACATATGTGCGGTACTTCCCACTCCATGGTTGATCATGGGAGATTTTAACTCCCACGGTACAGGCTGGGGGGAGCTGTACGATGATAACCGTTCTACTTTGATTTATGATCTCTGCGACAACTTCAACATGACAATACTTAACAATGGAGAAGTAACACGTTTGGCTGGTCCATCCTCGAATGGTAGCAGATTAGACCTCACTTTTTGCTACAATTCACTATCGTTGGATTGCACTTGGCATGTAATCCAGGATCCGCACGCTAGTGATCATCTGCCGATCAAAATTTCGATTGCCAGTGGGTTCGACTCGTCAGAATCCGTTAATGTCGCGTATGATCTAACCCGTAACATCGATTGGACTAAGTTCCAATCCGCGATAGACGATTCAGTATCGTCAGTGGAAGAGCTTCCGCCGTTGGAGGAATATAATTTCCTCTCTAATCTCATCGTCGACAGCGCACTTCAAGCTCAAACACGACCGGTACCGCGATCGTCAATCCGTAAGAAAACACCATCGCTCTGGTGGGATCAACAATGCACGGAATTTTACCGTAAAAAGTCCGACGCGTTTAAACTTTTTCGGAAACGCGGAACACGCGAGCATTTCGACGCATACACATCTCTTGAACGTGAACTCAAGAGCCTCATCAAGGCCAAAAAACGGGGTTACTGGCGGCAGTTTGTAGACGGATTGTCGCGCGAAACGTCTATGAATACGCTTTGGAGTACGGCGCGAAGAATGCGTAACCGGTCTACTAAAAACGAAAGCGAGGAATGCTCGGATCAATGGATTCTTAAATTCGCGCGAAAAGTGTGTCCGGATTCCGTGCCGTCGCAGTTGATTCCTCGCGAAACCGCGAATTCGGTAGACGAAATCAGTCAGCCTTTTTCAATGGTCGAACTTTCACTCGCTCTCCTTTCGTGTGGCAATTCTGCCCCGGGATCTGATAGAATCAAGTTCAACTTGCTGAAAAACCTCCCAGACGTCGCTAAGAGGCGCATGTTGAACTTGTACAATCAGTTCTTGGAGCTCAATATTGTTCCCGACGATTGGAGACGAGTAAGGGTGATAGCCATTAAAAAGCCTGATAAACCCGCGTCGGATCACAATTCGTATCGGCCCATCGCGATGCTGTCGTGTATTCGGAAATTGATTTAGAAAATGATCCTTTTTCGCCTCGACAAATGGGTTGAGACGAACCACCTTCTTTCAGATACTCAATTTGGTTTCCGTAGGGGTAAGGGAACGAACGACTGTCTCGCGTTGCTTTCCTCGGAAATTCAGTTGGCTTTTGCTAAGAAAGAGCAAATGGCTTCTGTGTTCTTGGATATCAAGGGGGCTTTTGATTCAGTATCCGTTGAAATTCCAGTCTGCTCCGTTTAATTATTTTTTTTTTTTTTTTTTTCGACTTTACTTTTCATAAGGCAAATCTATGCGATTCATATTGATTTCTTATGGCTAAAATTCATAAGTGGTTCTTATGAAATTCATTCGTTCTTTTGCCTCGATGTAGTAGGTACTCTACTTTTTACGAAACTGAGTAGAATTTGTTAGGGATAAAAAGAGGGTGAGTCAGCTTTACTCAGTCTCTAAGTTACTTTCGACGGGCGTGTCCATACAAACGTTCGTCATCTGTTCATGCTAATACCTTGTACAGACATACAAAGTTCACTGTTGTACTACCGTTTCACCAACAATCAATACGAAACTAACGATTTTAAATTGGCTCACTACTTGTTTAGTCTATTGGTCCCAAGCAAATCGATTAACGTACCCCACTCTAGTATAAATTCTAGTACTACATTAAGTTTGTTATGATTCGCTATGAAAGTTTGACAGATAAAATGAGGGGTTATTGGTTTTTCCTATGTTTCGAGGGGTGAATCGATTAGCTTGGGACCGAAGAGAGTACCAGAGCTGAGCCAAAAAGTTGAGCAAGTTATTTCGGGACCTTCTAGTCTTAGAGTTACCTCTATGGTTGTACTGCTTTAAGCTAGGACCACAAATTATACGTTTTGAGGTACTAGATCAAAGAAGTACGACGGTACTAATTTGTATGTCTTTCTGTGGTATAAGACCAGAAGGTACATAAGAAACGCGCTCAACTTTTTGGCTCAGCTCTGGTACTCTCTTCGGTCCCAAGCTAATCGATGCATGAAACATAGAAAAATCTACGAGACCCTAATTTTATCTGTCAAACTTTCATAGCGAATCAAAACAAACATAGTGCGGTACTAGTATTTCAACTGGAATGGGGTACGTTAATCGACGCGTAGAGGTAACTCTAAGACTAGAAGGTCCCCAAGAAAAGTGCTTATCTTTTTGGCTCAGCTCTGGTACTCTCTTCGGTCCCAATCTAATCGATGCACCCCTCGAAACATAGGAAAATCCACGAACCCCTCATTTTATCTGTTAAACTTTCATTGCGAATCAAAACAAACTTAACGTATTACTAGAATTTCGACTAGAATGGGGTACGTTAATCGATTTGCATGGGACCAATAGGCTACTCAAGTATTGAGCCAATTTTAAATTGTTAGTTTCCACCGGTTGGTTGTACCATAGAGGTAACTCTAAGACCACTGGGTCCCGAAGAAAATCATTATTATTTTTGGCTCACTCAGTACCAGAACAACGGTCCCAAGCAGTCCCAAGCTATTTCACTCACCCCTGCATGTTCTGCATGAATCCACACACCCCTGATGTTATCTGTCAAACTTTCATAGCGAATCAAAACAAACATAGTGTAGTAATAGAATTTCAACTAGTATAGGGTACGTTAATCGTTTGCTTGGGACCAATAGGCTACTAAAGTGGTGAGCCAATTTAAAATCGTTAGTTTCGTATTGATTGTTGGTTGTACTCCTTCAATCTAGTACCTCAAACAGTACAATTTGTGGTACTAGCTTAAACCAGTACAACAGTAGTGCAAAAGTGAACTTGGTATGTATGTACAAGGTATTAGAGTTACCTCTATGGTTATATCAACTCTGAAATACATCCGTTGGGAGTTATTCTAAAGTTTTCACCTCTATTCCCGTTTTCGTACGAATTGTTCGTTCGTATGAACGACTCGGCATTCTGGCTTTCGTACGAACCCGTTCGAACGCAAGCTTTTTCGAAAATAAACAGTGTTAGTGGTACCAGATGCACTTTGACATTTCTTAACAATTCGAAGCATAGACCGCGCACGAAATTGATATTTTTCGGTCAAGTGGACTATCAAACGATGTCAACAAAACAATAACATCGTTAAAATTTTGTTTTATGATCAGTTTGTTTTCAATTCTACAAACGAGCAATTCCTTACGAATTCGCAAATCGGTTTATTTTTGTATTTTTGATTTGATTGAAAATTTGCAGAAACGTTCCTTATGACCGACTATGCCATTTTGCATCTCCATATAGCCAATTTGAATCCAGCCTTATTTTTGAAAAGGGCCTAAAGAAAAATATCAAGCTTATCTTTAGAAAATTTTTACTCGAAAACTGTTTGCCCGATCGGTTTTTTGTCTTCGGCATATTGCAGATAATGGATGAGACTATTTGAAAAAAAATATGCACTTAAAAAAAATACACAACTTTTTTTTTTTAATTTCAAATAAAATCTTAAAAACTATTTTTCGATATGTTTTAGGGGACAAAAAATTCCATCTTTTGCATTATAGGTGAAGATGGAAAAATGATGGACAAAAAACTTTTTTTTTTCCCCTTTGGTTTGTTTTCCGTCGATCTTGTTTTCCGTGCTGTGCACCAATGCTACCGGCGTGCCAGGAAGGCAGCTCTCACACCTGGACCCTACCTATCGACCCATCAACTCATGAACCGGGGACCAACGGCTTTACTTCCCATCCGAAGGAAGGCGTGATCAAAGATGTTATGCCTCAGAACATCCCGGCGGCGCCGACTGGGATTGAACCCAGGCCTGCTGGGGTTAGAGGTAATCACGCTTACCACTACACCACCGGCGCCGTTGACAAAAAACTTATGATTTAAAAAAAAAACTATTTTTGGAAAAATATCCAAAACTTGGTCCAACTACATTTTTGACTCTATATAATGAAAGTACACCAAATTTATAATAAAATAGCACTCAAGTAACTTTTTTCCAAGTCCCACCGTTTTCGAGATGTAGTGGTTTGAAAGAAGATATTTTTAAAATATTGGTAGTTCAAAAACTACCAACACAACACAACCAGGTATATGGCAACACAATCTAAACAACTTTTAAACGATAAAGGTGTATACTCCACTATTACTTCGAGGTTAGACAGTGGATTGAGTGATGATACGAAGGAACTTGTTCTGCAGTTTTTTGAAGACGATGAAACCAGCAGAGCAATGCCTGGGCGGCGTGATTGCGTAACAATAAGAAAATATGGTAAGCGTCAGTCAGTTAAAAAAATGTTAATGACGACCACTTCATGGGAGTCCTACAACCGATTCAAAGAACTAAATAGTGAAGTACAAGTTGAGTTTTCAACCTTTGCGAATCTCAGGCCTAAGAACTGTAAATTTTTAACTAGTTCAGTGACACATAATGTGTGTGTGTACTGTGTATATACTATTCATGAAAAAAATCAATTTGATTATTCACAACTTAAAGAAATTTGATTTTTCCATTGATTTGAAGTCGATTACAGATAGTTTGATATGTGAAAGAAAAGCATTAGATTGCTGCCTACGACGCTTTGAAAACTGCATGGATTCATCTTTTTTCGAACAAAAGTTATTGGAAGAAATCGTGGAAAAAGGCATTAATGAAATACAATATGAACAATGGGTCACAACCGACAGATGTGATAAAGAAACATTAGGTAAAGAGCGGGATGAATTTGTTTCCTATTTAATTGGAAAATTAGAGAAATTAATACATCATGATTTCATAAAACAACAGCAGTCAATGTTTTTGCAGAATACAAAACAAAATTTACAGGAAGGTGAATTTGTGTCATAAGACGAAGTACAAAGTCATCACTGGAATAATCAGCAAGCAACTATAAATTAATCATTTGAGTTATGTAGTAATTTCCGAGGGACACGCAATAACCTTTAACTCCAACGCAGGCAACGGCTGTAATTAAACTAATTCCATTAACTACTGCTTTAATTACATTAATTACACAGTGTAGACCATTAGCTACTTTTTAAATCCATTAATTACCGACAAAATTTCGTAATTAAAGTACATTAGTTACATTTTCAAAACTTTTAATTGCATAGATAATTTAAGTTTTGATAGTTAATTTTAATTACCGTCAGTACAAATTCAAAACGCATTAATTACTTTTAGTACTTTTGATAACATTTTAACCGGTTCTTTGTATTGCGTGGCCCTCGGTAATTTCTGAAGATTTGCGCTATGATTATGTATCTGTAAACTTATTTATCTCAAAAATGATTGCTTTTCTACGTACAGAATAACAGTTAACTGTTAATAAAATGTATTTCATGTCTGACGGAGCTGCATCCCATCTCACATTTTCAGCTTTATAAGCCAACTTTTCCAGCGTTGTGCTGTAAAGTAGCTGGAACAAAGCTGCAAATACAGCTACAAGCAGAAACTATCAAAAAAGTTTTGGAGAGCGTTTACTCAATTTTTTCACAACCATTATTCAATTTGTCAGTCGCACTGAATAACAACAGCCAATAAACGCTAATGTCACGTATATGCAAATATTAATCAACTTTCAACCTTCAGCTTCAAAACAAAGCTAATCAATCGAATATATTACTTATTTGATGGCTTCTACACAACCAACCACTCTTGCTGAATAACATAATCATCAGAAGTGCTTTTTTTCAACAATTAAACAACCTGTACACAACTAATAAACTGTGTTAGAGCTACTTTGGAAGCTATTATACAGTCAACTAGGTTTATTTTTAGACTTGTGTAGTTTAACAGCTTATACACTAGTCGAGAAAAATGATTCATGCGCACTATTATAAAGCCACTACTCAACGATCTTGTAGTAGAAGGGCATGTATTTTTGTTTACGTCAGTTCAAAGTGTTGGCGTAGCGAAGTTGGTAGTATCAAGGTTCGCCAATGCGGTCGTCTCGAGTTCGATTCCAGGTTCCAGTACAGTGTAAATAATTTGGTGGTGTTGCTTATAACTAATTTCGATTAATTTGATTCGCAGTAAAATAAACATGATATTTCTCCAACAACAAAAAAACGTAAACAATATTTAACCTGGCGTCAAGAGAAAGCTGTGTAGTGATTATTGCATAATCGGGTAAAGGTTGAGTAAGCACCTTTTCAAGTGCACACACAACTAAACAGCAGGATTAACAGCTGGATAGAAGCGTAAATCCCAAGTAACAATTTTGGTTTTATGAGGGTTCTGTAGATCATGACTTAGACTTGTAGAATGCTATAAAACCTCGATAAAACCTGCAATGTTACTTGGGATAGATATGCAATAAGAGCTTGTCCCAACCGTCACAACAGCCATAAGGAGCTGACTAAGTTCGCCAGATTTGCTTGTATAGAGGTTGAGTAAAGGTTTCCTCATATCGTATAACATTTGAATACAGCTTGAGGCTGTATAAATTAAATGAGTAAAACGTTTACATTGCTAAAATTGTTAGTTGGGATCCCAGTATAACAATCGGATTTTTTTTTTCTAGTCTGTATCAATTTAAGAATGAATATTGAATAGAAGTTAAATTGCATTGCTTCGCAACATCGCATGGAAAAGGTCCATGCACACTTAGAATTTTTTACCGTATTCGGTAATATTTAAACTCAAGTTGGTTTACCGGAAAATCTGTAACACTGTTCGTGTGAGTGTGTGTGATGCTATAAGAGGAACACTGAAACGTATGGCTACCAGAGCTAGTCTAGCTAGAGAACGTGAGCATCCGATAAAAAACGCAAGGAAACTCTATACGATTGGGCTCAGAAGCGAAACGAGGATCAGCTGACTCATTTTTTTTTTGTTATGCAACTACTGAAGAATATGAAACTCATAAGCACAAGCTCAACGAACAATACTCAAGGGCTATAACCATTTCAGGAACTCAAAAATACAACTACTTCTTCTTCTTCTTCGCATTTCAAGCTTATTGCATATCGCATATTAGTTTATTGCGTGCTCTCAACTTAGTGTTCTAGATGCACTTAAACAGTTATTAATTGAGAGCTTTCGATGCCTGTACCATTTTTGCATTGGTATAATTGTGTGGCAAGTCCAATCATACTTCTATGCCCAGGGAAGTCGAATAATTTTCCAACCCGAAAAATTCCTAGATCGCACCGAGAATTGAACCTCCAGCATGGTCTTGCTTTGTAGCTGCGCCTTTACCAACTGAGCTAAGGGAGGCCCCTAAAAATACCACTAATTTATTCCTATTTCTAAAAGACAAATAGAAGTCAGACACTTTTCAAACTGTAATAATGAAAAGAAAATTATTGATATTACTAAGAATTAAAGTATGAATTTCTATTACAACTATATCAATCTAACAATGTAAAAATAAATCAAATCATTCTCGAAAAAATCGTAATTATAAGTTCTTTGTATATGCTAACGAGCGAAATATGTATTGACAAGAAAATAAATTGTTTTAAAACATACACATTCCGGATAATTTAGATAACATCGATGAGCCACCATGATTATAAAAACCGAACACGAAACATTCAAAATGATTACAAAAAAAAAACTAATTTGAATTTTTTTGAGTAATTTTAATTTATATTATTTTTATTCTCCTTTAGCTTTTCAATTGGATGTTGCTTTTTTGTGTACTATGTTTACTGAAAATGTACATCAATGTTCCAATATGTAAATACTAAATTTTTAAGGCTTTTTGCAAGCTTCAGTATTCAAGTTTTTTGTATTAATGTTTTGGATTCATAATTACAAAAACAGCTGATAAGGAAAATCCCAAATCCTAGGGATGAGTGCTTAAGGGGGTAAGATTTTGATAAGTTCTTTAGTGGGAATGACACTGATGAAGACTGCACATTGTAGTCAAAATACGTATTTATCATGGATACCAAAATTAATTAAGTGGAATTAAATGGAAGATAACCCCTTTTTTGCTGTTTTATTTAACAACCCAATTTCATTACCTCATTACCTGCAGAGTTCTGTCAATTAAATAATTTTGAACTAATTTCATAATATAAAGTGAAAACTTAGCCTTTTTCAATTTAGCAATCAAACCTTCATGCCAAACACTGTCGAATGCTTTTTCTATGTCTAGAAGAGCAACTCCAGTTGAGTGGCCTTCAGATTTGTTTGAACGAATTAAATTGGTAATTCTTGAGAGTTGATGAGTAGTTGAATGCCCATGGCGAAATCCAAACTGCTCATCAGCAAAAATTGAGTTTGTATTGATGTTAAGCATCATTCTATTTAAAATTATCTTTTCAAAAAGTTTACTTATGGAAGAAAGCAAACTTATTTGACGGTTGCTAGAAGCGTCAGCTGGATTTTTATCCGGCTTCAAATTTGGAACAACTTTTGCATTTTTACATTTTTCAGGAAGGTATGCCAAATGGAAACATATGTTAAATAATTTTACCAAGAAAGACAAGGTACTCTCTGAGAGTTTTTTGATGAGGATATAGAAAATTCCATCATCACCTGGAGCTTTCATACAATGGAACTTTTTAGTAATAGACCTTAGGGCCCATGCATTAATTATGTCACGCTAAATCGAACAAAAAGTTACCCCCTCCCCCCCTATCGTGACGTTTTTTCTATACCTAATGCATTGCTTGTCACAAAATCTCAGACCCCCCCTCCCCCTTAGAGAGTGACATAATATATGCATAAACCCTTACTTCGTCTAAATCAGTCCCCCAGGAATCATCAAAAATATTTTCCCGAGAGAAAATATTTAGATAATCCCGAGCAACCTGATTCTCAGTAGGACTAGTAAGATCTTAACTGAAATTATGGGAACTCTCGAATCGCTTAGCAAGTTGCTGAGCTTTTTTCAAATTTGTGACCAAAAATGTTACCACCTTATTTAAGTGCTAGAATAGGCTTTTGAGTTTTTTTTCAAATTTTTTGTGAGTTTCCAAAAGGGTTTGAAACTCGGGTCTAATTTAGAAACATTATTTTCAAAAGTCTTGTTCCTCAGGGCAGAGAATCGCTTTTTAATTTATTTTTGCAAAATCCGCCAGATAACTTTCATGGCAGGATCGCGTGTTATTTGATATTGTCTCCTACGGACATTTTTAAGACGGATCAAAAGCTGAAGATCGTCGTTTATTATAATTGAATCGAATTTAACCTCGCATTTTGGTACTGAGGCAGCTCTTGCTTCAACTATAGAAGTTTTTTTTTCTTTGGTTTGTTTTCCGTCGATCTTGTTTTCCGTGCTGATCACCAATGCTACCGACGCCAGGGAGGCAGCTCCCACACCTGGACCCTACCTATCGACCCATCAACTCATGAACCGGGGACCAACGGCTTTACTTCCCTTCCGAAGGAAGGCGTGATCAGAGATGTTATGCCTCGGAACATCTCGGCGGCGCCAACTGGGATTGAACCCAGGCCTGCTGGGGTGAGAGGTAATCACGCTTACCACTACACCACTACACCACCACCAGCGGCACCTTAACTATAGAAGTGGTCAGAGATTCAAGAGCATACTTTAATTTATCTTTGGTGTAAAGGAATGTTTGGACCGAAGTTATATTCCATAAATGTTCGATATTGCTCCCAATCAGCTAAATGGTAATTGAAAGTAGAGCTGTTTTGCATTAGAAATAATTTCTTGGGATAATTCAAAAGTTACTGGAAGGTAATCAGAACCGAATTCAGCATGTGTAACCAATTGGCTATAAAGTCAGTTAAGACCAAATCAATAGTTGAGGGATTTTTAAAAAGCATGTTAGGCTGTTTGGATATTGAATAGTGTAATAACCTGCAGAATAATCATCAAACAGAATATTATCATAGGAATTGCTTTGAGCATTATACCATGAGCGGTGTTTTGCATTAAAATCATCAATAATGAAGAATTTAGACCTATGACGGGTAAGTTTCTGAAGGTCACCCTCGAGAAAATTCTACTGTTGGCCTATACATTGGAATGGCAAATAGGCAGCTATAAACGTAAGTTGTCCAAACTTTGTTTCAACAGAAGTTTCAAAAAATTTGGTTTCAAATGAAGAAAGAATTTTATGTTTGATTCGTCTATGAACAATGATGGCAACGCCACCACAGGGTCCATCAAGACGATCATTTCTATAAATGAAATAATTTGCGTCCCTTTTAACCTTATGGTCAGGTTTAAGGAACGTTTCAGTTATAACGGCAATATGCACGTTATGAACTCTCAAAAAGTTAAATTGCTCGTCTTCTTTATCTTTAGCATTCCAATTTGAAATATTTAATGCTTTAAAATCCAATACTGAATTTCAAAGTCACACAGTTTCAAAAAAGTAGTGTAAATTTCTGTTCAATATGATGCACCTAAATGGAGCGTCACATATCATATAAGTTTACATTATAAATCATGTAAATTCTGAGACATTGCATGCAATGTAGCAAATATTGCATACAAAAGTCCATCTTTGAAAAAACATTGTTTACAAGTTGCTCGGTTGCGTGAAATGAAATACATTACGTGAATGAATGTTTACATCACAATTAAAATTCAGAATTTTGATCTGTGCATGACAATATTGTTTGCAAATTTTACTCCAGTTTGAATAGCATCAAACATTGAGTTAGAGTTAAGCATATCAGAAATCATGTCAATTAATGATTTCTGTAAAAATTCCATTTTAGGGGCAGTCATGCTTCCTAAGTCAAAATTGTCAAAATTTCCATTAGAATTACGTTGATTAGTATTTTGATTTCTACCCGTTGCAATTGCAGCATAGGTAGCTCCATTAACTCGCTGAACATTGTTAGCAGCGAGGGGAGTAGGTACAGATGACAAATTTGAAGCAGGGGTGATATTTGTACCTACGGGTACGAATGTAGAATTTGTTCGTCGCTGACCTAACTGTTGTTAACAGCAGGGGAACGTTGAGCATTTGCTACCTGTCGCTTAGAACGAGATTGTAGGATCGCTTTGCGAGCCTTACATTCCCAAAAATTGAATTTGTGGTTTTCACCACAATTTGAACATTTAAATTTGTTAGGATCTTCCTTCACAGGACAGTCGTCCTTTGAGTGAGATTTTTTCCTCCAGTCTTCCTGAAGTGTTCCCACTTCACTTGGACATGGAGCATAAGGCGAGCTTTGTCCAAGGCCTTAAGAGGTTGTTTAGTTCACTAGATTTGAAGTGAACTTAATTAAAATCATTAAAAATCCCGTTGCGCGAATCGCCAGGACGGGATTTCATTTTCATTTTGATTACTTGAAGTGGCACAACTCCAAATAATATTGGCAGTTCATCTTTGATCTGAGATCTGATCCAGGGATTCACTAGTCCTTTCATGGCAACCTTGAACGTTCAATTTTGGTGTCATAAAAAAGATACTTGAGAAGACATTTAAATCCACCCAAGGTTTCAGTCAATACACGGCATTCACCCCAACGTTCAATTTGTAGTGAAAAATTAACTTTCACGAAGTTCAAAAGTTCCATGGGAAGAGCATGGAAATCGGAAGTGGTTATCACAAAAGGGGGAATCTTTTCCATCTTGGCATTAAGCCGGGAAAGTTTACTAGAATTTTTCTTGGATGATGGATCATTCTCATCATCCGTGAGCAAATCAAATTGATTGCTCAAATTAATTTCATAAGAAGGGAGATCAAGAGTTTGCCCTTTTCTTTTGCGCTTAGGCGCCATGGCGGCAGTAAATTTTTATCCAAATCGACTTCCAAGCAGATTACTATAAGAATCTGAAGGATTGATCGATATCGATATCCAAAAAGGATTACCTTAGATAGGATCCAAACAAGGATCGAAGAGGAATAAGAGTTGAACAAGGTAGAAATTTTTCAGGTTGAGCACTGAAAAGTGCTGTTTAAATTTGTTGTAGCTCTAGGTAGTAGTAACACTTCCTTCGACAAAAAGCAAATAGATCCGCACGGCAAGAGAGCACGATGCGAACTGTGACGAGTGCTAGTTAAATTTTCGTATATAACTATCTACCTATTTTGTTGGAGTGAGAACCGTGGTGAGTGATTTTTCAAAAGAAGGGCATGGCACAAAAATGCTTGAAAACCGCTGACGCTATGTATGAAGGCACTTTTTTGCAACTTTCATGTACCTTTGTTTTTTCTTCTCAGGAAGTTAGTATTGATCCTAACAATCAAATCTGTGAAGGTTTTATAATATTTCAACATGGGTTTTTTTTAGGAAAAGTGTTTTGAAGTATACTACGCCTTATACAAAGACGTATACGGATTATTGATGATACAAAACTGTTACGGATCGAAAAAAATTCAGCTGAAAAAATATTCAAAAGGGGATTCAAGTTTTCAAATTACAAAGTTTCAATAGAGTAAGATTCTTTCTTCGGTACTGCAAAACATCGTAGCTTTGTGAAGATCTCATAATGTTTAAATTAATTAAATAACACTAGTTTACAGCATTTTTGAACTCGGTAAGGTGATGATCATTTCCAATGCAAAATCCTACGCTGAATTCAATGCCGTGGTCAGAAAAAATTAAAGTAGAGCCATTTTTGAGATATACAAAAATTTTGATTTTTTGAATTTTGGACAAAAGTACGATTACTAAAATGTCAATATCTTTGGAACTAGTGCAGCAATTTTAATTCTTTTTTTTTATGAAAATGAAGCTAAATAAATTTGCTATCGTTCACTAGAATATTATGTCTTAATTAAAAATTTAATTTTGAAGTCATTTAAAAATTTACAGCATTTTTTTTTATTTTTCCTGCGAATTTTCCATAAAAATCTTGTTTTAATCAACATTTTTAATGGGATAAAAAGATTCAAAAATCATTCCATAATTTATTCTTGAAGTCCATTCAAAACCGGAGAAAATGAGCCATTAATTGATGAAATCGGTTGGAAATTGTCGAAGTTATGAGCATTTTTGTAAAAGACTTAAAAATGTTGCTGAAATACAACAGCTTTAGAGTTCCCTTTCTAGGTGTCGTTGTAAGCATCCAAATCGCATGTTAAGTTTTCATGGGAGATTCTTTTCTCTACATATCAATTTGATTAAGGCATATCAGGATTTAAAACCGAGTTGATACAAAAGAAATTTATTTAGGTTTTATTAAAAATGATTGAGAATCGAATGACTTTGTCTTCGATGTTTTGAACTTGTTTCTCGTATCAGAAACCAACAATAGTCACCCATCATTGCTTCATCCTAAAACCCTTGGTAAAGACGTTCCATCATCTTCATTTGTTGGTGAAAACGTTCGCCGTGCTCATCACTCTCGTCACCAAGATTTTCCGTTTTGGGTTTCTTTCCAATTCCACCTCGAAGTCTTCCTCGCATTCCTCCTTGAATTCCTCCTCACTTTTTGTAACGGTCGATTCAACAGAGGGCGCTCGTTTCCGCTTTGGATAAACAGGATACGGGACCGAACTTGAATGTGGAACAGGTTTTGTCATAGAAGCCACTTGTGGATACTCAACTGTTTTGTGACGTCCTTGTTGCTTAACTTTTGTCAAGCAGAAATAACAATCCGTTGCATGACAAAACGGTCGACGCCATATGGTGGGCATGTCAAAGGACAAATAGCGACTGACAGATAACAAATAAGTGAGTTAGTAAGTTTAATGTCTTACTCATCAAAAATAGATGAAGTAAGATAATGTCGATCAGGAAAGAACAAAGCACTACCATGCTGTACATAAATTGTTTATATGAAAGTTATTCAAAAAATCAATTAACCTTGCGCCTGACATCCACCTAGCCAAGCACGTTTTGCACGAACTACATAATACTTTTGGAATCCACGGTTCGTCAAAGTCTCCAAGATCAATTTTAAAATAAAGCCTGTATGCAGTTTGCAACGAAGCAGTGAAATTGACCGATTTTGTAAATATATAGTTGCCACACGCGTAACAAAACTTTTGAGGATCATTTTTACACTTGAATTCACGTTTTGTCGTATACATCGTTAAGCAATGTTAAAGAAAGAAAGCTGTCAAATTGAGTTGGTTGCGTTAGGTTCTCGCCGAGCGGTCTCACAAACACTAGCGTAAATTATATTGTTGAAAATATCCCATTTAATTTTGCGTGACAGCTGGTAGTGTTAGTGAAATGCACCGTATGCGTACACGTCCGCAGAAAGGCTTACTGGAAGTGGTGCATGAACCTAGGAGCGGGACAACGGCCAATCTTGGAACATTCAATTTCCATGATTTTACAAAAAAATTCATAACTTCGACAATTTCCAACCGATTTCATCCATTAAAGGCTCATTTTCTCCAGTTTTTAATGGACTTTAAGAATAAATTATGGAATGATTTTTTGAGTCTTTTTATCCCATTAAAAATGTTGATTAAAACAAGATTTTTATGGAAAATTCGCAGGAAAAATAAAAAAAAATGCTGTAATTTTTTAAATGACTTCAAAATTAAATTTTTAATTAAGACATAATATTCAAATGAACGATGGCAAATTTATTTAGCTTCATTTTCATAAAAAAAGATTTAAAATTGGTGCACTAGTTCTAAAGATATTGACATTTTAGTAATCGTACTTTTGTCCAAAATTCAAAAAATCAAAATTTTTGTATATCTCAAAAATGGCTCTACTTTAATTTTTTCTGACCACGGCATTGAATTCAGCGTAGGATTTTGCATAAGAAACGTTGGTCAACCACTAAAGTTAACACTTTTTATGTTGTTTTGTAAACTAGTGTAATTAAACAATAGTTTAGTCTGTAAAATTATTATCATTCAGTCATTTCATTGCAAAACGATATAATGGTTCTCAAAATTAGGTAAAAAAATGCATGATTTTTCTGAAAATAAATTCCGTGTTCTAAGATATCGAAAAGGTGTGTGTAAAAATTTAATTGTGCGAGAATTTCTGCCGAATCTATCCGCATTGAAATAATGTCGTTGATGAAGAAAAGCATTGCAAATTGGCGGCGCTCCTTAAGTGTTTGTATATTGATGAGCATGCAGCGTGCTTCATAAGATGGTAATGGAAATGCAGTCCAATTCAATTTACGTAAAGCATATAAAAGGAATTGTTTTTGGACAGATTTTATGCGTTCTTCGTGTACGGAAATGTATGGATTCCATACTAGGTGGCAGTATTCCAGAATTGGCCTTACATATGTGGTATATAATAGCTTAATAGTGTATGGGTCTTCGAAATTATGACTGAACCTTTTGATGAAGCCTAGCATTCTGTTTGCTTTACTAATGATAGTATTATAATGTTCTATAAAAGTTAGTTTGTAGTCTAGGATTACACCTAGATCTCTTACAATTTTGATTTTTTCTACTATTTGGTTGCCTAATGATATTTCAATATGCGGTGTTTTAATTTTTCTGCTAAATGCTATTGCGGTACATTTTTTTACGTTCAGTTGAAGCAGACTTTTACTACACCAGGTGTGGAATATGTTGATTTCATTCTGGAATTCTTCTGCATCGCTAGAATTACTTATTTCCATAAAGAGCTTCATGTCGTCTGCATATACAAGCAATTTTATTTTTTTTAAGTATGTAAGAAATGTCGTTTATGTACAAAATAAAAAGAAGTGGGCCTAAATGAGAACCCTGGGGTACCCCAGAGGTGACTGAAATTGGTTCTGAAAGTTTATTTTGAAAGTGAACTATTTGTTTACGATGTGTTAGGTATGATTGAAGTCAATTCAAAAGTCCAGGCTCCATTCCTATTTTCTGCAATTTGAGGATTAATAATGGTATGTCGATGCGGTCAAATGCTTTACTGAAGTCGGTGTATAGCGCTTCAACGTGCTTGCCACTGTCCAACGCTTTAATAATGAAAGATACATATTCTAGAAGATTAGAGGTAGTTGAGCGACCTTTTAAAAAGCCGTGCTGTTTACTTGTAATTAGATTTTTCACCTGCTGAAAAATATTGCCGTTTACGATTGATTCAAAAAGTTTTGGAATGCAAGAAATAATAGCAATTCCACGATAATTTCGAATGTCTGATTTTGCACCTGATTTAAAAATAGGTACCAAATAAGATGATTTCCAAATTTCAGGGAATTTTCCATTTTTCAGAGGCATGTTGAAAAGACGCTCTAGAGGAAATGCGAGTTCTTCAGAAAGGTTTTTCAAAAATATGGGTGCGATGCCGTCAGGTCCAGACCCTTTCGACGCGTTTAAGATTTTTAGTGCATTGAGGACTTCATGTCGAGAAAGTTGGTTGACAGAGATGTTTTTAGAAATTTCAGGAATGAATGCAAAGAAATCGCGGTCACGATCTTCTTCGGAAAATGTGGTGTATACTTCTTGGAAGAAATTTGCAAAGAGATTGCAAATTTCAGAAGAATTCACACCTACATTTGCATCCAAATTCATTCGCGAAGGAAAATTGCTGCTTTTTAATTTCGTGTTTACATAATTAAAAAAGTTCTTAGGACATGATTTGACTTCATTTTCGACTTTGCGGTTATAGTCCTCATATGCAGAGTTGATGGCTGTATTTAATTGGTTGCATAAGTTGTGATAGTTTTGTAAATTGGTTTCAGTTTTTTCTTTTTTGTATAGTTTATGAGCTTTCTGTTTTTTATTCTTTAAATTTTTCAGTTGTGGATTGAACCATGCGGGTAGTTTATTGTTTTGTGTTAGTCTTCTTTTTTTTGATGGTACAGTTTCTAAAATTAGGCTTTGAAGAATTGAGTGAAATTTTTCTACTTCAGTATCGACATTTCCTTCAATACTTATTAAATTTTGCCAATTTATTGTACATAGTCTACGTTTGGCTTCTTCGTAATTTACTTTATGGTATTCCGGCACTTCCTCGTATTCCCAGTCGCTGGAGGAAAAAGAATTTTGTACGAAGATTGAGTATTCAATTGCTGTGTGAAACACTTCATTTTTCCATAAAGGTGCTAATGATGTATCCACACAGAAGTCTTCAGTACAATTTGTAAATAAAAGGTCTAAATATGAGTCTTGTTGATTTTTTGCATGGTTTATTTGATTAAGACCAAAATAAGATATTTTGTCGAATAATAATTGTAATGTTTCGTCTTCACCTACGACCGGGAGTAAAAATGATTCATTTTCAATGTCTGTAATAAAGTCTGCGTTTTGTTGATTGAAGTCACCATAAATATGCAGTTTTACTTCTGGTTCCATATTTGACATTATAGTTTCAACAATTTGAAAAAATAGTTCAAAAGACTGCTTGTGGGCATATTTAGGTGGAAAATACACTGAAGAAGAAATGTGTATTTCACCGGCAATAAGTGCTTTGACCCAGACATTTTCGAATTCCTTGTGCTTATTTGTTATGATTTCTTCAGAAGTAAAGTCAGCATTGATGGCAATGAGCACTCCACCACCAGACTTTTTATTACAGAGTTGAAAATTCCTGTCGTGCCGGAATACATTAAAATTGTTTCCAAAAATTTCTTCGCTTCTGACGCTTTCGTCCCAGCTTGTTTCAGTTCCAAGAATTATTTGAAAAGAAGAAGATAGAATGTTCTGGTGGATTTCTTTCATTTTAGCTGGGCTTTTCATGCGATTGAAATTTTGGCAATACACCAAAATTTCAGTTGCATTCTGTTGAGGAAGTGAAGAGATTTTTGGAGGGTCAGTATTACTTACATTAGCAGGGTCTACCTCATGTAGAGTGTCGTCATTCGATAATAATAATTCCCTTGCATGGGAATAGTCGTCGTTACTTCCTTTAGTAGAGTGCGTCAGTGCCGTTGAAAATTTGGAGGACTGTAAAATTTGCGAGCGGCCTCCCTAGTTTGCTGCAGTCGTTGTGTGCGTTCACTAAGTAGGAACGCGCGGTGTGAATTCAGGTCTGCCAAAGCGTCGGTGCGTGGAATTCCGAGTTCTTCGTGAACGTCCAGGAAAATTTCGTGTAAAAGGGCTGTTTCCGTTGGTAGTCCTTCTGCTGCCAGCATTAAAGTTGCACTAGTTTTAGTGATTCCGCGAATGCATACTGAAGGTGGCTGGTCGTGCAAGTATGAAAGATAAGTCCGCACAATGTCCATAATTTTGGGGTCCCGCAGCCGTGCCTTCAAAAAGCGTCGGTCGCCAATTGCAGACTGTTCCGTGAGTCTGACTATAGGCGGACGCATTGGGTCCAGGATTGGAGGGTGTTCATGTCCGGTTGGCCTTTCGGCGCGATAAGGGCGAATAGTTTCCCCTTTTTCGAAGTTAATGAATTTTAGTCCATTGTCTGTGCTTGGTGGACGAGAAAATTGTATGCTGTGATTGTTGGTATTGCTGTTGTTGTTGTTGTTGTTGTTGTTGTTGTTGTTGTTGTTGTTGTTGTTGTTGTTGTTGTTGTTGTTGTTGTTGTTGTTGTTGTTGTTGTTGTTGTTGTTGTTGTTGTTGTTGTTGTTGTTGTTGTTGTTGTTGTTGTTGTTGTTGTTGTTGTTGTTGTTGTTGTTGTTGTTGTTGTTGTTGTTGTTGTTGTTGTTGTTGTTGTTGTTGTTGTTGTTGTTGTTGTTGTTGTTGTTGTTGTTGTTGTTGTTGTTGTTGTTGTTGTTGTTGTTGTTGTTGTTGTTGTTGTTGTTGTTGTTGTTGTTGTTGTTGTTGTTGTTGTTGTTGTTGTTGTTGTTGTTGTTGTTGTTGTTGTTGTTGTTGTTGTTGTTGTTGTTGTTGTTGTTGTTGTTGTTGTTGTTGTTGTTGTTGTTGTTGTTGTTGTTGTTGTTGTTGTTGTTGTTGTTGTTGTTGTTGTTGTTGTTGTTGTTGTTGTTGTTGTTGTTGTTGTTGTTGTTGTTGTTGTTGTTGTTGTTGTTGTTGTTGTTGTTGTTGTTGTTGTTGTTGTTGTTGTTGTTGTTGTTGTTGTTGTTGTTGTTGTTGTTGTTGTTGTTGTTGTTGTTGTTGTTGTTGTTGTTGTTGTTGTTGTTGTTGTTGTTGTTGTTGTTGTTGTTGTTGTTGTTGTTGTTGTTGTTGTTGTTGTTGTTGTTGTTGTTGTTGTTGTTGTTGTTGTTGTTGTTGTTGTTGTTGTTGTTGTTGTTGTTGTTGTTGTTGTTGTTGTTGTTGTTGTTGTTGTTGTTGTTGTTGTTGTTGTTGTTGTTGTTGTTGTTGTTGTTGTTGTTGTTGTTGTTGTTGTTGTTGTTGTTGTTGTTGTTGTTGTTGTTGTTGTTGTTGTTGTTGTTGTTGTTGTTGTTGTTGTTGTTGTTGTTGTTGTTGTTGTTGTTGTTGTTGTTGTTGTTGTTGTTGTTGTTGTTGTTGTTGTTGTTGTTGTTGTTGTTGTTGTTGTTGTTGTTGTTGTTGTTGTTGTTGTTGTTGTTGTTGTTGTTGTTGTTGTTGTTGTTGTTGTTGTTGTTGTTGTTGTTGTTGTTGTTGTTGTTGTTGTTGGTGGTGGTGGTGTTATTATTGCTGTTGTTGTTGTTGTTGTTGTTGTTGTTGTTGTTGGTGGTGGTGGTGTTATTATTGCTGTTGTTGTTGTTGTTGTTGTTGTTGTTGTTGTTGTTGTTGTTGTTGTTGTTGTTGTTGTTGTTGTTGTTGTTGTTGTTGTTGTTGTTGTTGTTGTTGTTGTTGTTGTTGTTGTTGTTGTTGTTGTTGTTGTTGTTGTGGTGGTGGTGTTATTATTGCTGTTGTTGTTATTGTTGTTGTACTGATATGAATTTTCCTGGTGATGTTCCTTTCGTTGCTTTCGCCTACGTCTGGCTTTTTCCTTTTCTTTTTCCTGAAGGCGACGGGAACGCTGTTTGGTGTCAAATGCAGTCCAGTCGCGTTTCCATATTTTTTTTATTTCCTAGCATTCACCAGCTGGGGGCTGGTTCGTCACCGACGTTCTGCAGTTCAATTTCTATGTTGTTACATGCAATTGGATTGCCAGTATGTGCTGCTTCAGAAAAGGTTTTTGCCATTTCTTCCATATGTGCTTTTACATCGGAAGCTAGAATAGCATTTGAGTCCGCTAAGTCGTTCTTAATTTCCATAATTAATTGTGGAATTAGGTCAATTGAGTGCACTGTTGCTGTTGTTGTTGATGTGATGGCTTCTACTGCTGCTGTTGCTGCCGAGTTGACCGCCTTTTCTACAGCGATACAGGCGTCTGCTGGAGGTGTGTCCAAAAGTGCTGACAGTTTACTTTTTATTTCAGTGGAACTAGTCTTGCTGCTGCTGGCGAGGTTGGAAATGGCTTGTTTTACGTCGACAAGCATTTTCTCAATGTGGTCGAGCGTTTCGTCATGAGTCGCGCTTAGGCTTTTGAAATTCATGAGGAGTTTGTGGTTTGCTGCCAATGTATGTCCGATGTTTTCCGTGATATTTTGGAAAGACTTGGACAGTTCCTTCATGTTAAGTTCAGCGGTGAACTTTTCCTGACAGTCTTGGCAAAGAGGCAGCATGAAGGTCCGCAAAATTTCTTCATGATTCCGCTGTGCGCCTACGCAAGCTGCGTGGAAAGTCCGATTGCAGGCACCATGGCAGCGCCATAGGAAACGATTGTCATTTTGCACGCAATTCACGATACCGCACTTCATTGCACTCGCGTCGGGTGACAAAAAAAAAAGTAAAAATTTGCTACTTGAAAATGCTAACGCGGGGTTCGCACACGGGTCAGTTATTAAAAGGTATGAAAAATAAAATAAAGTTTGAATGATAAAATATATACAAGAACGCTGTGAACGCGCGTCCGAACTCAAAGGTGGTTCGTAGTGAAGTGAGCGTGTTCATCATCAAAATAAACACAAAAAATTCAAGTCAATTAAAGAGCCCTAGGGCCCCCTGTTACAAACCAACAATTCCAATTTCAGGAAACAAAAATTAAAAAATAAAATCAAATTCAACTATAGACCCCTAGCGCCCCTTTTGCTTCAAGGAAATTAAAAGCAGAAATTCAAATTTTCTCAAACTTCACAAACACCTTAAATTTGCATTAGTATATTTAAAAAGAAATAAAAACAAATACTCTTAGCGTCCCATAATGCAAACCATTTGAATTTAATGATAAAATCAAAACACCTTTCAGAAGCATGTACATATATCTAAGAAAAAATATTTAAAATCAAATTCAATTAAAGAAACCATGTGAATGTGATAAACAAATGACATATATGTGTCAGACCCATAGTTCTTATGTGTACACATAAAATTCATGTGTAACCACACATACTATTCATTTAACTCATAAATTTCATGTGTACTTCTGAGTAGATTATGTTTATGTGTGGACACATGAAAATCATGTGGAATTTTACATGGAAATTCGCCAATAAAATTTGTGGAATTTTATGATTGTAGTACCCCCAGTTGTTAACTAACCATTATAATTTCACGAAAGATTCTAACAGCATCCAGAAGCATACATGTCATCAAAGTAAAAAAAAAATATGAAATTTAATCAAATACCCCTGGTGCCCTCCTGTTGAATCAGTGATATTAAAAAACAAATTTAAATTTCCTTATTTTCCAAACGCCCAGCAGTTTCATGAGTATGATCAAAGTAAAAAAACAAATTAAATTTAAATTTAACACTCCTAGCACACCCTGTAGCTTGTTGTTATTTAAAAATAAAATCATCATTTTTAATTCCTCCGCCGAATTTTATTTTGCATAAAAAATAGAAAATAAATCAAGTTTTTAAAGATTGTTTTGTGTGAAGGCATTTAAACTAATAATTATAATTTTGTCTAACACATTTCATGACTTCCCATGGCGTCTGTCTAAGAGAACTTAGATTTTTTTGATTCAACTTGCTGATACATCACAAGAAAGGTGTGCGTTATGCTTATGGAATTTTTTTCTAATGTGTAAAGGGTGATACGGTCAAAATTTGGTCAAGGGAAAACGCGTGTAAATCGGTGAAATCGTTTATTTAAAAAATCAAATTAAATTTCTTTTTCAAGTTCAATTAGTATAAGATTCAGGAAAAATATTCAGTTAGGCTTCCGCTTTTCCAATCCGAATTGCCGGGCCTTACGCTTGACCCCTGCCATCAGATTTTGTACAGCCACCTTGTCCACCTTCTTCGCCGCAGAAAGCCAGTTTGCCTTGAACTGCTGCTCGCCCTTAGCAGTTTTTTTGGTCTTCTTTAGGTTCCGCTTGACAATAGCCCAGTATTTCTCAATTGGGCGGAGCTCTGGCGTGTTGGGAAGGTTCTTGACCTTGGGAACCACCTGCACGTTGTTGGCGGCGTACCACTCCATGGCCTTTTTACCGTAATGGCAAGATGCCAAATCCGGCCAAAACAGTACGGAACAACCGTGTTTCTTCAGGAAAGGCAGCAGACGTTTATTCAAACACTCTTTCACGTAAATTTCTTGGTTGACAGTCCCGGAAGCTATGAAAATGCTGCTTTTCAAGCCACAGGTACAGATGGCTTGCCAAACCAGATATTTCTTTGCGAACTTTGACAGTTTCATGTGCTTGAAAACATCTGCTACCTTTCCCCTTCCTTTTGCCGTATAAAACTCCTGTCCCGGAAGCTGCTTGTAGTCGGCTTTGACGTAGGTTTCGTCGTCCATTACCACGCAGTCAAACTTCGTCAGCATCGTCGTGTACAGCCTCTGGGATCGCGCTTTGGCCGTCGTATTTTGTTTATCATCGCGATTTGGAGTCACTACCTTCTTGTAAGTCGATAGTCCGGCTCGTTTTTAGGCTCGATGCACGGTTGTAGACGATACACCCAGCTTATTTGCGGCATCTCGGAGAGAGAGGTTAGGGTCTCGCTTGAAACTACCGGCAACTCTCTTTGTCGTCTCAGCGGCTTCCGGTTTTCGATTTCCCCCCGATCCAGACTTCCTGGCTGTCGACAAACGTTCCCCAAACACTTTAATTACATTTGTAACGGTTGATTTGGCAACTTTTAGCGATTTTGCCAACTTTGCGTGCGAGTAGCTCGGATTTTCGCGATGCGCGAGCAAAATTTTGATACGCTGCTCTTCTTGCTTGGACGGCATTTTGACAACTGAAGAGTGAATTCCAAAATCAAAATAGGAGCAACATTCTACACACACACACCTTCAAAATGAGGGGTGTTCAGGTTTTTTAAATGCAAAATTGAAAGAAATACGTCAAGTTGATATTGACCAAATTTTGACCGTATCACCCTTTATGAAACAATAGGAGGGCGTTAATAGTAAAGGTCAAGCATGAGGAGAATCAGGAGGGCGCATGGGATATAGAAACACAAATCATTTGGAGGGGCCATGGCCTCCCCTGCCCCCCCCCCTTGCGCACGCCACTGTGTAACATGCGTGAGCCGTACTCATCATACATTTTTAGGAGGCGAACTTTCATTGTTACGCCCTTCCAGCCTTCTCATGCCCTCGATCACATTTCATAAGGGAACCGTAAAACCGTAAAACCGTAGAACCGTAAAAGAAAAATATATATCGCAAGAAATTCTATCTAAGACATGAGTTAAGGATTTCCCTTTAAGGAAGTCCAAAAAATATATATTCTTGGAGCTATGCTCCACTTTTATTCCGTGATCGGTTAAGACTAATTTACAAATTCAACTTATGCTACGAAGTTAGCTCTTGGTTAGTATCGAGTGTGGGAACAATGCGGGTGTTTATTTGTTTCTGCAAATGCTGCTAATGCGTATTGGTGATTCTCCTGCTGGGTGGTCTGGTGACATCATGCTATCGGTGATCGTCGTGATTCCAGCGAAAGTGATCCAATCTGACTATCGTCTGGCTTGGCATACAATTAGCTGATTCGGCTAATCGATGAAAGTGTTTATTGTTTGTGATCTGGTGTGATGGTGGGAATTTGCAAAATAATGAAGCGGGTCGCGTTGTTTCTAACTCATAAAGTGAGAGTTGTTCAACCAACGACCCGACGGGACAGCTTAAAGAAGTTACATTAAAATTCAAATCTCTGTTCATAAGTTTCTCCTGGATTCCGTTGAATTTCGATGAAATTCTTCATACTTTCCTGATGTTGTTTGAACGTCTCTGAGTTTAGAATTTTTTTTCCTAAAATTTTCAGATATTTCCTTAAGTTCACAGTACTTTCCTAATGATATTAAATTTTCCCTGTGGTTCACAGACCATCCTAAAATTTAGCAAAAAATTTCCTCACGTTCAAAGATCTTTTTGCAGAGCATCATTGAATTCATATAATGTTGCTATAGTTCACAAAACTCTCTTGAAATTCGTAGAATTTACCAGGAGGACATTGAACTCTCTTGAAGCTCACAAAACGTCCCTGAAGTTGGCAGAATTTTCTTGAAGTTCATAGCACTTTTCTGAAGATCGAAGCACATCTTTAAAGTTTGAAGATTTTTCCTGAAGTTTGTAGAACTTATCTTGAAGAACTTCATAAAATTCACTACAGTTCCCTATATTTCGCTGAACCTTCCCGAAAGCTTCCTTAAACAAAATATGGGAACTGAAATGAACTCTCTAGCAATTCTGTAGTAATTCAAGGTGAGGGCTACCTAGAGCTTCCACTTCCCGGTGGTTTCCACCATCCCGGGATTCGGGAAATATTTATTTGATATCCCGGGAAATCCCGGGATCCCGGGAAGTCAATAAAGATAGTAAATTGTTTTAATATTCGTATGTTTCTAATTTCTTTTAACGATGTTCTGAAATGTATGTTCATCTCTTTAGAAGAATGATTAAATAAGGAGGTTTTTTCAATACTAGGGACACCAGATTTAACGACACATCTTCATTTTAAAGACATTTAAAATCCTGTGAAGATATTTTTTTCATGCAGACATTTTGAAGACATTTCATGGTACGTGAAGTTGCTTCAAGACACGCGGAAGCTGGAGCAGACTTCCGATGGATTTTTTTTAAATTGTTAGCTGGCATATGATGATTTTTGTTAAATAAATGAAGTTTTGATTTCATATTTTAAGCTTCTTCCTGAATATGTTGAATATGAATAATGTAGCCAAAATCGGATGTTTCAGAATAAAACTTGATCCAATTGAATATCCACAGGACTTTACGGAAATATTCGATTAGCTGAAGATCTTTTGAATACTTCCTGATCAACGTTCAGTTTTGGGAGAATATCTTCACAATAATACTTGATCAACCTGAAGCCTTGAAAAATATCCAGAGGACTTTATTGAAATCTTCTATCAGCTGGAGATCTTTTAAGTACTGCCTAACCGATCTGCCATCTTGAGAGAGCTAATTGAATGTTTTTCAGATTTTCTGATCAATCTGAATTAACTAATATCTTGAGAGACTATCTAGAAACGTTATTTGAATTTTACGAAGAATAATAATTGATCGGCCTGAAGTCTTGAAAAATATCCAGAGGTCTTTAAATCTCCGACCAGCTGTATGTCCTTTAAATACTCTCTAATCAAACTTCCGTCTGGGAAGGATGTCTAAAAGACGTCTTTTGAATTTTTGAACACTTGCATATCTTCAGAACATTTCTTGATTAAGTTGGAAAGTCTTGAATACTATCCTGAGATATCATCACAAATCCGTGAATATCAGTTATACGAAGATTCGTGTACTTTCAAGAAGTTTCTTGAACTTAAACTCAGTTCCATGTACTCAAAGCCTTTATAAAGTTCCCTGAATATGTAGAATATTCTGCGAAATCCTGGGATTTTTCGTCAACTTCTTCGAAGTTCCCAGTACTTCAAAGATTTTTCCATAGCTTACATTTTTTTAATTTTTCGATAGGTACAACTAACTGTTTGCCCAGCTTGCTGAACTTGAACGAATTTCAAATAATTCATGCGATGTTCCGTAATCATCGTCCACGAAGTTGTTTAACATTCTACGAAGTATCCTGAAAATCGATGATGGTCCCTGAACTTCTACGGAGTTCCACGAACTTCTATGAAGTTCTCTGAAATCAAATAAATGTCTATTGGCATCTAAGAAGTTCACTAATGGGACGTGATATTATGTTTGTCAGCCAAATTTCACAATAGTCCGTGAAGATCATGATGATTATGGTGGATAATTTCTCTCATGAATGTATTTGTAAAAAAAAAAATTGCCGTGCTTTAGGATTACATAGATTACATACTAAAGGATAAAGGTAATGCATTAGACTGGCCCACAAAAATAAAAGTTCTAATTTTCCACGGGCCAACCTCTAGATTTGTGGCTTTGAGTGAGAAAACCATTATCGGGAAGTATCTGCACATTTAGTTTTAAGATTAGCTGGCGCTTTTAGTTTGAATTTTGTATGGGGAATTTGGTTAAAATACATGGAAAAATGACTCTCCTACACTCTATCGATCATAAAAAAGTTTGCTTATTCTCAATTTGATTCAGATTTTCAAAACTTGTAGTTCAAACAATGAGTAACAACCTTGAGGAAGATCAGTTAGTTTTATTATTTTATTTATAATCCAGTTAGTTTTATTGAGATATTCACTTTTGAATGTATATGAGCATTTTGTATATGAAAATTTCAACCAAATCTTCTATATGAACACTAAACCAAAAGTGCCAGTCCGTGTAACGTCAAAAAGAGCTGAAACATTCAGAGTGTGGTTATTTCACCTACTGACACGAGTCAGGATGTTGGCCTTTTAATGTTTTAGTTGTAATCTAGTTGATACGTTTTATAAGCTGCCTGTATTTTGTCGCAATATACGAACAAAATGCACATATAAATTCAAGAAAGAATGTATCGATAATACTGACTTGAATCATGATACTGTCTTCAGGAAAGTTGTTTCTTATAGTTTAAGCTACGTGTGCTGAAATTCTGAACTTAATCGAATTTGCTGAACCAAATGCTGCTATGCACGAAAGAGTCGATCTACATTTCAACCAATATCCCCATATAAATTTTAAATCAAAAGCGCCAGCTCGTGTTGCATCCGAATGAGCTGAAATTTTCAGATAGTGGTTTTCTCACCTAATGACACAAATCTAGGGGTTAACCTGTTGAAAAAAATGTTAAAAAATTTCCCCCATATAAAAGTGGGCCAGTCTAGTAATGCATACCTTTCAACGTAACGAATGACAGCCAGGGAAAGCTATGGATGCCAAGATAGAAGTCGGAGACATATAGAAGTTCGTCCAGAAGGAGTAAGCATTTTACAAGCTTCCGCTCGCTAATCTAAGGAAGGACTCTAAAAACTGCAAATACTGAGCCTTTTCATCAGTTGAGACTAGTACTACGTACTTTCAACCATCTTAACAATGCATTTCAATGGTTTTCGATCAACTATGAATGATGGACATCTCACGACACTCAACCTGATTGAATCAAAATGTTCACGGTTTGTTTCACTGGTAGATCCTATTTTTCACGAGTGTTTCTTGTACAACGGGACATCCCGGGATGGAAGCTCTAGGGCTACCTAAACCCACTGGACAAGAATAGCTAACCTCGGATACCTAATATGTCCTTTATTGAACTCCGGTAAGAATATTTCAATGATCGTCACTAATAAAATGACTTGATTTTTTTCCGAACCGCTTTTTCGAAGCACAAAAAGTTAACCCTCAATTTCTGCATTTTTTTAATTTTTTTTTTCAGATTTTCTCTGCGATTCATCCATCAAAAACACTCGAAACAGAACGAAAATCAAAGCCTACTATGATTACGTCGCTGTCCGACACTTTTTTTTTTTCTTTTTTACTCCTATGACGGAAGAGAAATAAAACAAGATATTGTGCTACCAACAAATAGGGGAATTTACGTATTCTCGGCAACCTAAGCAGCGACCTTGTTTCTAAAGCCCTTTTCTCTAAGGAACGCACACATATGCAGTATTGGTTTGTTTACACTCTTTTGCTGCCAGCTGCTCTAACAATTTCAGTCGAAAGAATTGTCAAAAACTGTTTTGAAACGCTTTTACAAAGCTCCAATCTTCTCTAGTGAGAGCGAGTATTGTCGGCAACCAGTTTTTCTTCGGCAACCGTTCCATTTGAACTGCATGTAAATCTGCTGTTCTATTATCGGCAACTCAAAATCAGCTAAAATTTGTAGTGCGTGTGTTTCATTTCAAGAAAACCCTGCTAGATTGCTTTTTCTCAGTGGTAAAAGTATAGTCAAATTGAAGCTGAAAGCATAAAGAATCGTTTGCATGCATTCAGCGAAGTGTTTTCGTAAGAAAATCCAGTGAAAATAGTGTTTCAATTTGGGTTGCCGAAAATAGTCTGGCATGCCGAAGCCGTCATTTCCCCTATGAATTGATTTTGCGCAAAGTCGACATAATCAATATGGATCTTACTTGGACCTTGTCTAACTGCATTTGTTCAATTTTTAATAGTTTTGTAATCGGCTTTGTAAACTTCAAAACACTTTTTCTCAAAAAAACCCAAGATGAAATATTTTAAAACCATCACAGATTTGACTGACTAGGATCAATACTAACATCCTGTGAAGAAAAATCTGAGGTACATAAATTTTGCAAAAAAGTGCCTTCCGACATAGCGTAACTGCCATAGACAGTTTGAAAAATTCTCCGATAATAGAAAAATAATACTCCGAAAAACAAAATATAACTGATGATGTACACATCCATTCGAGTAAGCGCAAACTAGCAACTTGCAAACAATATTGTGTACAAATAGGGTCGTTCTTACAATATTTGAAAGAGACAAACCAGCCAGGTGCTAAAAGTCTCTATAATAAAGCTAAACGAACTACAATATTTAAAAGATTCCATGAAATGACTCATAACTTTACACGATCTTTAAAGCAAACTCGATATATGACGCTCCATTTATATGCATTATACTGAACAAAAATTTGCACCACTGTTTCGAACTATGTATACTCGGTACTCATTTTTTTTAAATCGCCTGTGTGTGTGTGTGTTTTTTTTTTTTGGCAAGGAGGAAACCTTTAAATGGGCCTTAGTGCCACCGCTTGACGACTGGGCGTACAGTCGCGGTGACACGGTGTGCGGGATTCTTACCGCACTTAAGGCCATCGTTCGGACATTTTGAGCCGTTTGTCTGTGATTTGGGTGGTTTTCCAGGAAACGTCCCGAAAATCCTGTGAAGGAAAGCGAATATCGGGAAACAAATTCCGTCCGATTGTAGCCAAGGATTTTGTTTTCCTAGTGGTGTAAAATTTGGGTGGAAAAGTGCATTCAACTTCAAGTGGTGTGCTTTTTCCGGGAAAGTGGCAAAGAGAATATGCACGTGGGGTGTTTGATACTACTGGCTATTTCTCCCGTCAGTGTATATGTGCGCGCAAGGAAATGCAATCTTGGGCCTATGTTTTCCCGGGAATTTCCCAAGAAAGTATATCATATTTTTATACCAAGACATTCTGCAGACTATGCACAACATGATGGTATACATAAACATATGATTTTCGAAAATTTGTAGCATGGTTTTTCAATTTCCAAACCATGCGCCAAACATTCTCGCTGTAAATTCGTCACGGACATAGTAAAGAAGCAATCAGCAATTACGCATTTGTTTTACCACATTGCCACATTTTCTTGTTCCTTTGCTACCGGATCACATGTTCGTAGGTCCTCGTGTCCTTTTTCGCTAGTTCGCTCATCATATCAAATTGATCAGGAGTTCTTCCGGAATGTCAAAAATTATAGCGAAGACCTACGACGGATCGGAAATTGAAATTGAGATCTCCATATATTCTTTCATCAAATCAAACTGAACAGGAGTTCTTCAAAATCTTATCTTATCTATCGAAGACCTACGACTTATCGGGAATTGAAATCGAATCCTGCATATTCCCTCATCACATCAAATTGATCATTAATTCTTCCGAATAATCAGAAATTATATATAAAACGTATGACTAATCGGAAATTGAAAATGAGTTCTCCATATATTCCATCAACACATCAAATTGATCAGAAATCCTTCTGTAGACATTCGGGCAGTTAGAATATATTTCAAAATACAAGGATGGTCAGAAATTCTCTAAAACTATCAGAAATTATATGGAAACACTTCGATTGATTGGAAATTGAAATCAAATTCTCAATTAATTCCTTGATCATATCATATTGATCAGGAATTATTCCGAATAATAAGAAATTATATCGGAAATTGAAATAGAGTTCTCCATATGTTCCCTCATCACATCAAATTGATCAGGATTTCTTCCAAATTATCAGAATTAATATCGAACACGTATGACTAATTGGAAATTGAAATTGAGTTCTCCATATATTCCATCAACATATCAAATTAATCAGAAATCCTTCTGAAGATCTTCGGGCAGTTCGAATGTATTTCAAAATACAAGGATGATCAGGAATTATTTTGAAATTCTACCAAATTATCAGAAGTTATATGGAAACCCTATGACTGGTTGGAAATTGAAATCGATTTCACCATAATGTGTACCCTATGTACCCTATCAAAGTGTTCAGAAATTCTTCCGGATTATCAGAAATTATATTGATGGTCTTCGACTAATAGAACAATTGCAACCGAGTTTCCATATATATCTCAATCAAATTAGGTTGATCAGGAATTCTTTCGAATTATCAGAAATTATTTTAAAAAAAACTATTTCTGACCAGAAATTGAAATCGAGTTCTCCTTATTCCATGACCATATCAAATTGACCAGGAATTCTTCCGAATTATCATTGTGTAAGGTGTAAAGTGGAAACCAAAACGCTTTATAAAATAAAATTGCTTTATAAAATAAATATGAATTGCCTGCTCTAAGAATTATTGTTTTATAATGATCCACAAATGCTTATTCAGAATCTAGAAAAACTCATAAATCTTTTATATTATTTATTATTTATTTTATCAAACAAACTTTTACAACACCACGTCTAAAAAAAACATGTACTTCATTAGCATGAATAAGCACTTTGAGCTTTTTCAAATAAGAGAGATATCGTTAACGTACAAAATGAAAAGAAGAGGTCCCAAGTGCGAGCCCTGAGGAACTCTGACAGGACTTGAAATGAATTAGATTTTTTCTCGCAGTATCTTACAATTTTCTGACGGTCCGTTCCCAAGTATCACTTGCGACATCGTTCTTGACAAATAAAAGAAATCCCAGTTGTGAATAAGTTCTACATTAATTGCTTGCAAAACGTCTTGTTTTAGACCCGTTGTATTGTTTTTGTGAAGTATTCAACCTTTCTGACATGCTGTTGATCTTGAAGTTATAATTCGGTATTGAATGTCTCAATTATCTGTTTATAACATATTTATAAAAAAAAACTTGGTGAAAACTTGCTAGCCTTATATATCTTTTCGTATGTCAGTTTTAGAAACGTGAGCAAATATGAATACATCTTAAATATAACATTTTTAAAACATGAAAGTAATAATTTATATTTCAGTGGTACACATGACTAGCAAATTTTCATCAAATTCCATCAGTTATAAATGTGTTATAAACAGGTAATTAAGAGTTGCAATACCGAATTATAACTTCATTATATGATACAAGTAATGTTCTTGTTTTTCGAATACATTTCATTCATGTTTTATCATCACAAGTACGGTGTGTAGAAGAGCAACGTAAGATAACTAAAAATAAGTTGACATTCTATTTTTTCCCAAAAAAAAAGATGTTTGCAAAAATTGGGAATTTTATCAAGAATATGGTGTACAATTCTATTAACAGTATCAAGCTTTTTCTAAAGAGCCCATGAGTTTTTTGAAAGTAGAATGTAAAGATTCACCAAAAAATTGCATCTGCATTGGGAGTATGAGATCTCATTTGATGCCCTTTTTTCGCAAAATTATACTCCAGAATAATAACTTTTGTTAATTCATGATGGAAACATAAAAAAAAATCATTCGTTGGAAGGATGAAATTCATTTACAACATGCCCAAATTAGTAGGTTGCGTTATAATTATAATTAAGTTGCGCTAGCCAATTATATATACCATGACATATGTGTTTTATATAGACATCACCTCTTGCGCTTTTATCGTGTGACTAGACCAAGTAAAAAGTCTTGAAAGCGATTCTGCTGATTTTTACTTGATTCATTTGGTTTAGTCCTAAGAAAACATTTTTTTTTTAAATTAACTGCAATGTCTCATTTACACCAATGACTGCGAGCGGAATGCTCTCATTTTCTGAATCAGAAATGAATGAAATCAGCATTGCGTTGATTGAAAATGCTATTTGGAAGAATATTTCAATAGAAGTATTACAATCATAATCTGTGGCGAATATAAAAGTTTCACCTGCTATATTTGTTTTCACCCACACACGCTCAAATTCTTTAGATTAAGATTGGATAATGACTTCCTAATTTTTTTTTTATGAAATTGCGATGCACTATTCATGTGATTGAAATTCTTACAATAAACCAGAATTACAATAAAAAGTGTTTCGGAGGAAATTTTTCTGATCAGCCGTAAGGCTTCTATATAATTTCTGATCATTCGAAAAAAATTTATATGATGGGAGAATTTGGAATAATTCCTGATCATTCTTGTATGGTGGGATACTATTCAAACGATGTAGATTCAATTTTTGGTCATTTGAAAGTCTTCGACATTATTCCTGAGATCCTTATATTTTGAAATACATTCTAACTGAAAAGATCTTTAGATGAATTTATGATCAATGATGCATGATAAGAAAATATACGGAGAACTCGATATCAATTTCCGATCAGCCGTAAAGCTTCCAACTAACTTCTGATAATTCGGTCTTCGATGTAATTTCTTATAATTCGGGAGAATTCCTGATCAATTGATGTGATGATGGAATATATGGAGAACTTGATTTCAATTTCCGATCAGTGGCAATTTCTGATAATTCGTAAACAATTCTGATCAATATGATATGATGAGGGAATTAATGGAGACTTCGATTTCAATTTCCAATCAGTCGTAGGGTTTCCATATAACTTCTGATAATTTGGAAGAATTTCAAAATAATTCCTGACCATCCTTGTATTTTTAAAATCAGTTTAACTGCCCGAATGTCTTCAGAAGGATTTCTGATCAATTTGATATATTGATGGAATAAATGGAGAACTCAATTTCAATTTCCGATTAGTCATACGTGTTAGGTATAATTTCTAATAATTCGGGAGAATTCCTGATCAATTTGATGTGATGAATATACGAATAATTGATTTCAATTTCCGATCAGTCGTAGATTTTCGATTTAATTTCTGATAATTCGGAAGAATTCCTGATCACTTTGATATGATGAGGAAATATACAAAGACCTCGATTTCAATTTCCGATCAGTTATTGGTCTTTTTTATACTTTCTGCTGATTCGGAAGAATTCCTTATAAATCTGATATGATGAGGGAATATATGGGGAACTCAATTTTAATTTCCAATTTGCCGTATGTGTTCGATATAATTTCTGATAATTCGAAAGTATAGTCGATCAACCTGATATGATAAAGATATACCTATATGGAAAAATCGATGGCAATTTTTCTATAAGTCGAATGCCTTGAATATGATTTCTGATAATTCGGAAGAATTCATGATCACTTTGCTAGGGTGTATATGGATCATTCGATTTCAATTTCCGATCAGTCGTAGGTCTTCGATATAATTTCTGATGAATTTCTCTTGCGCTTTTTTAATGACTTCTCAAACATTGATTTTAGGAGTATAGTTTGTTCAAAGATGTTTTTGCATATGATAATCCGCTTTTTTTGGTGTAGACGGCTTGGTGATTAATCCACCTAAAAATGAGATCAAAAAAATATTTTTTTATCTGATTCAGATAGAGACTTAATTTGTATGCACCTTTTCGAAAATTGCGTAATATACATTTGTTCGTGGTAGATCGCCACCGCACTAGCTACGCGAAATATGGACCGATAAGTCAGATGATATTTATATATAATGAAAACTGCGAAATGATAGACCTAAATATGTCACCGCTAAAATTGAAAAATAATTCCAAGCACTGCGAAATCATAGATCATAAGTAATGATATTATATTGTAATCTACGCTTTTGATTAACGACTTAATAAATAAATAAATAAATTGATAAATTGATATAATATTTCCTAATCAAATCGAAATTATTAAAAATTCTTATGAAGATTTTCGGTCAGTAAAAATGCATTTCAAAATATAAGAATCGTAGATCTTCAAATGATTAAACATTAAAAATAATTCCTTTGAATATTCTCTCATCATATGAGGTTGATTAGGAATACTTCCGAACTATCAAAAATCAAGAACAACATGTGAAAAGGGCATACAAGCTTTTTGTACACAAACATTCTTATGCCCTTTTCTCACCACCCATATGACACCAACGAAAACCATCAACATCGCTGGATAGGGGAAGGTTTCCCCTTTCCGGTGATGTTGTTAGTTTGCGAGGGCGACCCTCGGTTGGCGAGAAGAGGGCCTACAAAGGTTTGTTTACAAAAAGCTTATATGCCCTTTTCACATGTGGCTCTTGAAATTATATCGAAGACCTTGGACTAATACAAAAATTTAAATTGAGTTCTCCATATATTTCTTTATCATATAAAAAAAAATCCTTGGTTTGTTTCCGTCGATCTTGTTTTCCGTACTGAGTACCAATTCTACCGATACCAGGGAGATAGTTTCCACACCTGGACCCTACATATCGACCCATCAACTCATGGACTGGGGACCAACGGTTTAACTTCCGTTCCGAAGGAAGGCGTGACAAGAAATTTTATTCCTCAGAAAACCCCGGTGGTGCCGACTTGGATTGAAGCCAGGCCTTTTGGGATGAGAGGGAATCACGCTTACCACTACATCACCGGCGCTCCTTTTATAACAAATATATCAGCAATTCTTCTGAAGATCTTCAATCAATAAGAACGTATTTTCATAATATAGTGTTGATCGGGAATCATGTCGAAGATCTGTAAACGGTCAGAAATTAAAATAAAATCCTTTGAATATTCGAATTTTTGCTACATTCTATCTGACCGACGATCATCATAATAATTCCTGATCACTTTGATATGATGAGCGAATATATTGAGAATCGATTTCAATTTCCTGTAAGTCGTAAGTTTTCGGTATAAATTCTGATAAATTGGAGAAATTACTGATCAACCTCCTATGGGGCGCTAATATTCAAAAGATTGAATTTCAATTTTAGATCATTTGAAAGCCTTCGACTTCTTTATATTTTGAAAATACATTCTAACTGACCGAAGATCTTCAGAAGAAGACTTGATATGAGAAGCTAATATATGGAGAACACAATATAAATTTTTCTATAATTTGGAATTTCTCGAAATAATTTCTTATAATTCGGAAGAATTCCTGACCAATCTCATATGATGTAAGAATATTCAAATGGGTTTATTTCAAGATCATTTGAAGATCGTTTGCATGGCTCCTGATCAATGCTAAGTTTTGAAAATACATTCTAACAGACCAAAGATAATCAGAAGGACTCCCGATCACTCGGATATGACCAGGGAATATATGGAGAACTCGGTTTCAATCTCCGATCGTAGGTCTTCGTATCATTTATGATAATTCGAATGAATTATTTATCAAACTGACATTGTTGGATAGTATTCAACGGGTTTAAATCAAATTTTTGATGATTTGAAAGTCTTCTATATGATTCCTGATCATTATTACATTTTGTAAATACATTCTTACTGACCAAAAATGTCCAGAACAATTTATGTTCAATTTGATGGAAAAAGGATATATATGGAGAGCTCGATTTCAATTCTTCTTTTAATCGAAGGCCTTCGGTATAATATATGATAATTCGGAAGAATTCCTGATCGCTTTGATATGATGAAGGAATATATGGAAAACTCGATTTGGATTTACGATCAGTTGTAGGCCTTTGATATAATGTATGATAATTCGGAAGAATTCCTGGTCAATTTGACATGGTCATGGAATAAGGAGAACTCGATTTCAATTTCTGGTCAGAAATAGTTTTTTTTTAAAAATAATCTCTGATAATTCGAAAGAATTCCTGATCAACCTAATTTGATTGAGATATATATGGAAACTCGGTTGCAATTGTTCTATTAGTCGAAGACTTTCAATATAATTTCTGATAATCCGGAAGAATTTCTGAACACTTTGATAGGGTACATAGGGTACACATTATGGTGAAATCGATTTCAATTTCCAACCAGTCATAGGGTTTCCATATAACTTCTGATAATTTGGTATAATTTCAAAATAATTCCTGATCATCCTTGTATTTTGAAATACATTCGAACTGCCCGAAGATCTTCAGAAGGATTTCTGATTAATTTGATATGTTGATGGAATATATGGAGAACTCAATTTCAATTTCCAATTAGTCATACGTGTTCGATATTAATTCTGATAATTTGGAAGAAATCCTGATCAATTTGATGTGATGAGGGAACATATGGAGAACTCAATTTCAATTTCCGATATAATTTCTTATTATTCGGAATAATTCCTGATCAATATGATATGATCAAGGAATTAATTGAGAATTTGATTTCAATTTCCAATCAATCGAAGTGTTTCCATATAATTTCTGATAGTTTTAGAGAATTTCTGACCATCCTTGTATTTTGAAATATATTCTAACTGCCCGAATGTCTACAGAAGGATTTCTGATCAATTTGATGTGTTGATGGAATATATGGAGAACTCATTTTCAATTTCCGATTAGTCATACGTTTTATATATAATTTCTGATTATTCGGAAGAATTAATGATCAATTTGATGTGATGAGGGAATATGCAGGATTCGATTTCAATTCCCGATAAGTCGTAGGTCTTCGATAGATAAGATAAGATTTTGAAGAACTCCTGTTCAGTTTGATTTGATGAAAGAATATATGGAGATCTCAATTTCAATTTCCGATCCGTCGTAGGTCTTCGCTATAATTTTTGACATTCCGGAAGAACTCCTGATCAATTTGATATGATGAGCGAACTAGCGAAAAAGGACACGAGGACCTACGAACATGTGATCCGGTAGCAAAGGAACAAGAAAATGTGGCAATGTGGTAAAACAAATGCGTAATTGCTGATTGCTTCTTTACTATGTCCGTGACGAATTTACAGCGAGAATGTTTGGCGCATGGTTTGGAAATTGAAAAACCATGCTACAAATTTTCGAAAATCATATGTTTATGTATACCATCATGTTGTGCATAGTCTGCAGAATGTCTTGGTATAAAAATATGATATACTTTCTTGGGAAATTCCCGGGAAAACATAGGCGCAAGATTGCATTTCCTTGCGCGCACATATACACTGACGGGAGAAATAGCCAGTAGTATCAAACACCCCACGTGCATATTCTCTTTGCCACTTTCCCGGAAAAAGCACACCACTTGAAGTTGAATGCACTTTTCCACCCAAATTTTACACCACTAGGAAAACAAAATCCTTGGCTACAATCGGACGGAATTTGTTTCCCGATATTCGCTTTCCTTCACAGGATTTTCGGGACGTTTCCTGGAAAACCACCCAAATCACAGACAAACGGCTCAAAATGTCCGAACGATGGCCTTAAACCTCCTTGGAGTCCTTGCCCTTTTTCCCCCGGAACCAATTGTCGTATTACTTCGGAGGGGGCCGTGCATTACGCACCTCACTTTACCTCAGCTAATTGGCGCTTCCAGTTTGCTGATCGTCTCTCCAATTTGTGAGCCATTTAGCTCCCAGCGTCGCGTTCTACTCGGTTAACCCCGGTGGTGGATTCAGTCTACTCCGACAGAGAGTTCTCCCGGCTTCGGCTTTCATTTCGCACTTGTGTGAGCACATTACTACTTTCTAGTTGGTCTTCTCGCCATTTTCGCTGCAGCGCTGACATGATCTGCGTTACTGCTCTGCTGACGGCGTAAAAGGTGCCCTCCTCTCGACACATTTCTTCGACGACATTCTCCGTGCTAAGGGCGAGCATATCCTCTCGCACATCATCAAATCTAGGACATTCGAAAACCACGTGCTCTGGTGATTCTTCCACATTCCCACACTTCGGACAGAAGGGTGACGTTGTGTGTCCGAACCGATGCAGGTACTTCCTGAAGCAGCCATGACCAGACAGGAACTGCGTCAAGTGGAAGTTGACTTCTTCATGCTTCCTGTTCACCCAGGTCGAAAGAGTCGGTATTAGCATGTGTGTCCATCTACCGTTCTCTGCTGCATCCCACTCCTGCTGCCACTTAGCCATCGACACCGTTCTCACCATTATTCGTACTCCTCTGCTTTCTCTCGTCATATAGCACTCGTAGTTCTCCGCCAAGGTGATGCCGATTGAGATCATACCGGCGATAACGCATACTGCCTTATTCGAAATGGTTCTGTACGCACTCATGACTCGCATGGCCATGAGCCGGAACGTACTGCTCAGTTTCATTTGATTCTGCATCGTTTTCAGCGCTTCAATCCAGGCTGGACCTCCGTACCTTAGTATCGATGAGGACACACTAGCCAGAAGACGCCTCTTGCTGCTGCTTGGACCAGAATTGTTCGGCATGATTCTGGCTATTGCGTTGATGACCTTCGCCTTCTCGCAAGCATATTCGAAGTGGCTGTTAAAGCTTAGCCGGTCGTCTATCATCACTCCCAGAAACTTCAACACGCGCTTCGAAACAATGGTGTGCTCGCCAACGGTGATTTCTGCCCACTGCACTGCTTTGCAGTTACTGACCAACATCACTTCTGTTTTGTGGTGGGCTATCTGAAGCTTCGCTCCTTGCATCCAGTTACCAATCGTATCTATCGCCTCGGTTGCCAGCATTTCCACTTCTTCCAGCGTCTCACCGGTTAACGTCAAGACGACATCGTCCGCAAAGCCAACGATCTCAACTCCTTTGGGCAGCTTGAGCGTCAGCACGCCATTGTACATTCCGTTCCACAGCGTGGGACCTAGAATGGAGCCTTGTGGAACTCCCGCCGTGATTCTAAGCGATTTCTGCCCCGTGTCTGTGGCGTAGACCAGGACCCGGTTCTGGAAGTAACTACCTAGAATCCTGCAGAGGTAGTCTGGAACCCTCATTCTATGGAGCGCCTTGGCGATGGACTCCCAGCTGGCGCTATTGAATGCATTCTTCACATCAATCGTAATCACGGCACAGTATCGATTTCCTCTCCGCTTCTGTTTGGAAGCTTTCTCTGCTCTGTCAATCACTGTCCGAATTGCATCCACCGTCAATCTCCTTTTCCGGAATCCAAACTGCCTCTCCGACAATCCGTGTTCACTCTCCGTGCATTTCGTCAGCCTGTTCAGGATTATCCTCTCTAAGAGCTTTCCGATAGTATCCAGCAAGCATATTGACCTATACAATGCAGGATCCCCCGGCGGTATTCCGGGCTTCGGCAACAGCACAAGCTTTTGTACCTTCCACCTATCAGCGATCTGACCCTCGTCCAGACATTTCTGCAGCAGCATCCTGAACATGTCCGGGAACGTCTGGATCGCCGCCCCTGATCCATGTTCCGAATTTGTTTCGTTCTGCAAAGTGTCGTGATCTTCGTTATTTTCTTCCTCTATGGAGCGTGTCAGTTTTGTAGAAAAAACGAGTGCCTCTCCTTGTTGTAGAGAAGTCGTCAAGTCCTGGATAATGTCGGGGTCTGCCGGATCATTGTCTTCCTCCAAGCAGGGTTACTTCCACTCACTTCGCTATAAAAAATGTTTTTCGGAATTATGGAATCATTGGATGCAATTATGAAAGTTTGTACTTGTCAAAAACAAGAAAAGGTTGGAAGGTATGCATTTGACACATAAAACCTGTCAATTTCGCTTTCAGTGCATCACAATCAGCGAATTTATGACTCATGAGCGTTCACTCAGAGTGAGTGCTCACGAGTCGTAAAATCGTTGATTGTGACGCACTGAAAGCAATAATGACAGGTTTTATGTGTCAAACACCTAGTTTACAACCTTATCTTGAGACTTACAACTACTAACTATCATTATAATATCTAATGATTTCATAATTCCGAAAAACAATTTTTTATAGCAAGTGAGTGGAAGCAAGCCTGCCTCCAAGGGGTGCGTCAATTTCATACAAAACACGAATTCCTGCATACACAAGCCTCGCATGATGCAGTTGCAGCCATCCCGTTATGCAAGTGCGTTGGAACGGTACGTGGGTAAACATCGCACGCCGGGTAGGGGTTTAAGATTTCCCCTCGTTGAAATTGCATTGTGGGTCGATAGTTAGCCTGCGGAGGTCTGGAAAACCGATCTTTCGCTGCCGCAAGAAGGTCTCGATCAGGTGGCAGTAGGTTGTTTCTATTCTGACTAACACTGCTGTGGAAACTGTTACGGTTAGTGTTGTTGTTTCGATAATTGTTAGATATGTTATTGTTGTTGTTGTTGCCAAAATTGTTGTTGTTGTTGTTGTTGCCAAAATTGTTGTTGTTGTTGTTGTTGTTGTTGTTGTTGTTGTTGTTGTTGTTGTTGTTGTTGTTGTTGTTGTTGTTGTTGTTGTTGTTGTTGTTGTTGTTGTTGTTGTTGTTGTTGTTGTTGTTGTTGTTGTTGTTGTTGTTGTTGTTGTTGTTGTTGTTGTTGTTGTTGTTGTTGTTGTTGTTGTTGTTGTTGTTGTTGTTGTTGTTGTTGTTGTTGTTGTTGTTGTTGTTGTTGTTGTTGTTGTTGTTGTTGTTGTTGTTGTTGTTGTTGTTGTTGTTGTTGTTGTTGTTGTTGTTGTTGTTGTTGTTGTTGTTGTTGTTGTTGTTGTTGTTGTTGTTGTTGTTGTTGTTGTTGTTGTTGTTGTTGTTGTTGTTGTTGTTGTTGTTGTTGTTGTTGTTGTTGTTGTTGTTGTTGTTGTTGTTGTTGTTGTTGTTGTTGTTGTTGTTGTTGTTGTTGTTGTTGTTGTTGTTGTTGTTGTTGTTGTTGTTGTTGTTGTTGTTGTTGTTGTTGTTGTTGTTGTTGTTGTTGTTGTTGTTGTTGTTGTTGTTGTTGTTGTTGTTGTTGTTGTTGTTGTTGTTGTTGTTGTTGTTGTTGTTGTTGTTGTTGTTGTTGTTGTTGTTGTTGTTGTTGTTGTTGTTGTTGTTGTTGTTGTTGTTGTTGTTGTTGTTGTTGTTGTTGTTGTTGTTGTTGTTGTTGTTGTTGTTGTTGTTGTTGTTGTTGTTGTTGTTGTTGTTGTTGTTGTTGTTGTTGTTGTTGTTGTTGTTGTTGTTGTTGTTGTTGTTGTTGTTGTTGTTGTTGTTGTTGTTGTTGTTGTTGTTGTTGTTGTTGTTGTTGTTGTTGTTGTTGTTGTTGTTGTTGTTGTTGTTGTTGTTGTTGTTGTTGTTGTTGTTGTTGTTGTTGTTGTTGTTGTTGTTGTTGTTGTTGTTGTTGTTGTTGTTGTTGTTGTTGTTGTTGTTGTTGTTGTTGTTGTTGTTGTTGTTGTTGTTGTTGTTGTTGTTGTTGTTGTTGTTGTTGTTGTTGTTGTTGTTGTTGTTGTTGTTGTTGTTGTTGTTGTTGTTGTTGTTGTTGTTGTTGTTGTTGTTGTTGTTGTTGTTGTTGTTGTTGTTGTTGTTGTTGTTGTTGTTGTTGTTGTTGTTGTTGTTGTTGTTGTTGTTGTTGTTGTTGTTGTTGTTGTTGTTGTTGTTGTTGTTGTTGTTGTTGTTGTTGTTGTTGTTGTTGGTGGTGGTGGTGTTATTATTGCTGTTGTTGTTGTTGTTGTTGTTGTTGTTGTTGTTGTTGTTGTTGTTGTTGTTGTTGTTGTTGTTGTTGTTGTTGTTGTTGTTGTTGTTGTTGTTGTTGTTGTTGTTGTTGTTGTTGTTGTTGTTGTTGTTGTTGTTGTTGTTGTTGTTGTTGTTGTTGTTGTTGTTGTTGTTGTTGTTGGTGGTGGTGGTGTTATTATTGCTGTTGTTGTTATTGTTGTTGTACTGATATGAATTTTCCTGGTGATGTTCCTTTCGTTGCTTTCGCCTACGTCTGGCTTTTTCCTTTTCTTTTTCCTGAAGGCGACGGGAACGCTGTTTGGTGTCAAATGCAGTCCAGTCGCGTTTCCATATTTTTTTTTATTTCCTAGCATTCACCAGCTGGGGGCTGGTTCGTCACCGACGTTCTGCAGTTCAATTTCTATGTTGTTACATGCAATTGGATTGCCAGTATGTGCTGCTTCAGAAAAGGTTTTTGCCATTTCTTCCATATGTGCTTTTACATCGGAAGCTAGAATAGCATTTGAGTCCGCTAAGTCGTTCTTAATTTCCATAATTAATTGTGGAATTAGGTCAATTGAGTGCACTGTTGCTGTTGTTGTTGATGTGATGGCTTCTACTGCTGCTGTTGCTGCCGAGTTGACCGCCTTTTCTACAGCGATACAGGCGTCTGCTGGAGGTGTGTCCAAAAGTGCTGACAGTTTACTTTTTATTTCAGTGGAACTAGTCTTGCTGCTGCTGGCGAGGTTGGAAATGGCTTGTTTTACGTCGACAAGCATTTTCTCAATGTGGTCGAGCGTTTCGTCATGAGTCGCGCTTAGGCTTTTGAAATTCATGAGGAGTTTGTGGTTTGCTGCCAATGTATGTCCGATGTTTTCCGTGATATTTTGGAAAGACTTGGACAGTTCCTTCATGTTAAGTTCAGCGGTGAACTTTTCCTGACAGTCTTGGCAAAGAGGCAGCATGAAGGTCCGCAAAATTTCTTCATGATTCCGCTGTGCGCCTACGCAAGCTGCGTGGAAAGTCCGATTGCAGGCACCATGGCAGCGCCATAGGAAACGATTGTCATTTTGCACGCAATTCACGATACCGCACTTCATTGCACTCGCGTCGGGTGACAAAAAAAAAAGTAAAAATTTGCTACTTGAAAATGCTAACGCGGGGTTCGCACACGGGTCAGTTATTAAAAGGTATGAAAAATAAAATAAAGTTTGAATGATAAAATATATACAAGAACGCTGTGAACGCGCGTCCGAACTCAAAGGTGGTTCGTAGTGAAGTGAGCGTGTTCATCATCAAAATAAACACAAAAAATTCAAGTCAATTAAAGAGCCCTAGGGCCCCCTGTTACAAACCAACAATTCCAATTTCAGGAAACAAAAATTAAAAAATAAAATCAAATTCAACTATAGACCCCTAGCGCCCCTTTTGCTTCAAGGAAATTAAAAGCAGAAATTCAAATTTTCTCAAACTTCACAAACACCTTAAATTTGCATTAGTATATTTAAAAAGAAATAAAAACAAATACTCTTAGCGTCCCATAATGCAAACCATTTAAATTTAATGATAAAATCAAAACACCTTTCAGAAGCATGTACATATATCTAAGAAAAAATATTTAAAATCAAATTCAATTAAAGAAACCATGTGAATGTGATAAACAAATGACATATATGTGTCAGACCCATAGTTCTTATGTGTACACATAAAATTCATGTGTAACCACACATACTATTCATTTAACTCATAAATTTCATGTGTACTTCTGAGTAGATTATGTTTATGTGTGGACACATGAAAATCATGTGGAATTTTACATGGAAATTCGCCAATAAAATTTGTGGAATTTTATGATTGTAGTACCCCCAGTTGTTAACTAACCATTATAATTTCACGAAAGATTCTAACAGCATCCAGAAGCATACATGTCATCAAAGTAAAAAAAAAATATGAAATTTAATCAAATACCCCTGGTGCCCTCCTGTTGAATCAGTGATATTAAAAAACAAATTTAAATTTCCTTATTTTCCAAACGCCCAGCAGTTTCATGAGTATGATCAAAGTAAAAAAACAAATTAAATTTAAATTTAACACTCCTAGCACACCCTGTAGCTTGTTGTTATTTAAAAATAAAATCATCATTTTTAATTCCTCCGCCGAATTTTATTTTGCATAAAAAATAGAAAATAAATCAAGTTTTTAAAGATTGTTTTGTGTGAAGGCATTTAAACTAATAATTATAATTTTGTCTAACACATTTCATGACTTCCCATGGCGTCTGTCTAAGAGAACTTAGATTTTTTTGATTCAACTTGCTGATACATCACAAGAAAGGTGTGCGTTATGCTTATGGAATTTTTTTCTAATGTGTAAATATGAAACAATAGGAGGGCGTTAATAGTAAAGGTCAAGCATGAGGAGAATCAGGAGGGCGCATGGGATATAGAAACACAAATCATTTGGAGGGGCCATGGCCTCCCCTGCCCCCCCCCTTGCGCACGCCACTGTGTAACATGCGTGAGCCGTACTCATCATACATTTTTAGGAGGCGAACTTTCATTGTTACGCCCTTCCAGCCTTCTCATGCCCTCGATCACATTTCATAAGGGAACCGTAAAACCGTAGAACCGTAAAAGAAAAATATATATCGCAAGAAATTCTATCTAAGACATGAGTTAAGGATTTCCCTTTAAGGAAGTCCAAAAAATATATATTCTTGGAGCTATGCTCCACTTTTATTCCGTGATCGGTTAAGACTAATTTACAAATTCAACTTATGCTACGAAGTTAGCTCTTGGTTAGTATCGAGTGTGGGAACAATGCGGGTGTTTATTTGTTTCTGCAAATGCTGCTAATGCGTATTGGTGATTCTCCTGCTGGGTGGTCTGGTGACATCATGCTATCGGTGATCGTCGTGATTCCAGCGAAAGTGATCCAATCTGACTATCGTCTGGCTTGGCATACAATTAGCTGATTCGGCTAATCGATGAAAGTGTTTATTGTTTGTGATCTGGTGTGATGGTGGGAATTTGCAAAATAATGAAGCGGGTCGCGTTGTTTCTAACTCATAAAGTGAGAGTTGTTCAACCAACGACCCGACGGGACAGCTTAAAGAAGTTACATTAAAATTCAAATCTCTGTTCATAAGTTTCTCCTGGATTCCGTTGAATTTCGATGAAATTCTTCATACTTTCCTGATGTTGTTTGAACGTCTCTGAGTTTAGAATTTTTTTTCCTAAAATTTTCAGATATTTCCTTAAGTTCACAGTACTTTCCTAATGATATTAAATTTTCCCTGTGGTTCACAGACCATCCTAAAATTTAGCAAAAAATTTCCTCACGTTCAAAGATCTTTTTGCAGAGCATCATTGAATTCATATAATGTTGCTATAGTTCACAAAACTCTCTTGAAATTCGTAGAATTTACCAGGAGGACATTGAACTCTCTTGAAGCTCACAAAACGTCCCTGAAGTTGGCAGAATTTTCTTGAAGTTCATAGCACTTTTCTGAAGATCGAAGCACATCTTTAAAGTTTGAAGATTTTTCCTGAAGTTTGTAGAACTTATCTTGAAGAACTTCATAAAATTCACTACAGTTCCCTATATTTCGCTGAACCTTCCCGAAAGCTTCCTTAAACAAAATATGGGAACTGAAATGAACTCTCTAGCAATTCTGTAGTAATTCAAGGTGAGGGCTACCTAGAGCTTCCACTTCCCGGTGGTTTCCACCATCCCGGGATTCGGGAAATATTTATTTGATATCCCGGGAAATCCCGGGATCCCGGGAAGTCAATAAAGATAGTAAATTGTTTTAATATTCGTATGTTTCTAATTTCTTTTAACGATGTTCTGAAATGTATGTTCATCTCTTTAGAAGAATGATTAAATAAGGAGGTTTTTTCAATACTAGGGACACCAGATTTAACGACACATCTTCATTTTAAAGACATTTAAAATCCTGTGAAGATATTTTTTTCATGCAGACATTTTGAAGACATTTCATGGTACGTGAAGTTGCTTCAAGACACGCGGAAGCTGGAGCAGACTTCCGATGGATTTTTTTTAAATTGTTAGCTGGCATATGATGATTTTTGTTAAATAAATGAAGTTTTGATTTCATATTTTAAGCTTCTTCCTGAATATGTTGAATATGAATAATGTAGCCAAAATCGGATGTTTCAGAATAAAACTTGATCCAATTGAATATCCACAGGACTTTACGGAAATATTCGATTAGCTGAAGATCTTTTGAATACTTCCTGATCAACGTTCAGTTTTGGGAGAATATCTTCACAATAATACTTGATCAACCTGAAGCCTTGAAAAATATCCAGAGGACTTTATTGAAATCTTCTATCAGCTGGAGATCTTTTAAGTACTGCCTAACCGATCTGCCATCTTGAGAGAGCTAATTGAATGTTTGACCAGTTTAAGATCTTCAGATTTTCTGATCAATCTGAATTAACTAATATCTTGAGAGACTATCTAGAAACGTTATTTGAATTTTACGAAGAATAATAATTGATCGGCCTGAAGTCTTGAAAAATATCCAGAGGTCTTTAAATCTCCGACCAGCTGTATGTCCTTTAAATACTCTCTAATCAAACTTCCGTCTGGGAAGGATGTCTAAAAGACGTCTTTTGAATTTTTGAACACTTGCATATCTTCAGAACATTTCTTGATTAAGTTGGAAAGTCTTGAATACTATCCTGAGATATCATCACAAATCCGTGAATATCAGTTATACGAAGATTCGTGTACTTTCAAGAAGTTTCTTGAACTTAAACTCAGTTCCATGTACTCAAAGCCTTTATAAAGTTCCCTGAATATGTAGAATATTCTGCGAAATCCTGGGATTTTTCGTCAACTTCTTCGAAGTTCCCAGTACTTCAAAGATTTTTCCATAGCTTACATTTTTTTAATTTTTCGATAGGTACAACTAACTGTTTGCCCAGCTTGCTGAACTTGAACGAATTTCAAATAATTCATGCGATGTTCCGTAATCATCGTCCACGAAGTTGTTTAACATTCTACGAAGTATCCTGAAAATCGATGATGGTCCCTGAACTTCTACGGAGTTCCACGAACTTCTATGAAGTTCTCTGAAATCAAATAAATGTCTATTGGCATCTAAGAAGTTCACTAATGGGACGTGATATTATGTTTGTCAGCCAAATTTCACAATAGTCCGTGAAGATCATGATGATTATGGTGGATAATTTCTCTCATGAATGTATTTGTAAAAAAAAAAATTGCCGTGCTTTAGGATTACATAGATTACATACTAAAGGATAAAGGTAATGCATTAGACTGGCCCACAAAAATAAAAGTTCTAATTTTCCACGGGCCAACCTCTAGATTTGTGGCTTTGAGTGAGAAAACCATTATCGGGAAGTATCTGCACATTTAGTTTTAAGATTAGCTGGCGCTTTTAGTTTGAATTTTGTATGGGGAATTTGGTTAAAATACATGGAAAAATGACTCTCCTACACTCTATCGATCATAAAAAAGTTTGCTTATTCTCAATTTGATTCAGATTTTCAAAACTTGTAGTTCAAACAATGAGTAACAACCTTGAGGAAGATCAGTTAGTTTTATTATTTTATTTATAATCCAGTTAGTTTTATTGAGATATTCACTTTTGAATGTATATGAGCATTTTGTATATGAAAATTTCAACCAAATCTTCTATATGAACACTAAACCAAAAGTGCCAGTCCGTGTAACGTCAAAAAGAGCTGAAACATTCAGAGTGTGGTTATTTCACCTACTGACACGAGTCAGGATGTTGGCCTTTTAATGTTTTAGTTGTAATCTAGTTGATACGTTTTATAAGCTGCCTGTATTTTGTCGCAATATACGAACAAAATGCACATATAAATTCAAGAAAGAATGTATCGATAATACTGACTTGAATCATGATACTGTCTTCAGGAAAGTTGTTTCTTATAGTTTAAGCTACGTGTGCTGAAATTCTGAACTTAATCGAATTTGCTGAACCAAATGCTGCTATGCACGAAAGAGTCGATCTACATTTCAACCAATATCCCCATATAAATTTTAAATCAAAAGCGCCAGCTCGTGTTGCATCCGAATGAGCTGAAATTTTCAGATAGTGGTTTTCTCACCTAATGACACAAATCTAGGGGTTAACCTGTTGAAAAAAATGTTAAAAAATTTCCCCCATATAAAAGTGGGCCAGTCTAGTAATGCATACCTTTCAACGTAACGAATGACAGCCAGGGAAAGCTATGGATGCCAAGATAGAAGTCGGAGACATATAGAAGTTCGTCCAGAAGGAGTAAGCATTTTACAAGCTTCCGCTCGCTAATCTAAGGAAGGACTCTAAAAACTGCAAATACTGAGCCTTTTCATCAGTTGAGACTAGTACTACGTACTTTCAACCATCTTAACAATGCATTTCAATGGTTTTCGATCAACTATGAATGATGGACATCTCACGACACTCAACCTGATTGAATCAAAATGTTCACGGTTTGTTTCACTGGTAGATCCTATTTTTCACGAGTGTTTCTTGTACAACGGGACATCCCGGGATGGAAGCTCTAGGGCTACCTAAACCCACTGGACAAGAATAGCTAACCTCGGATACCTAATATGTCCTTTATTGAACTCCGGTAAGAATATTTCAATGATCGTCACTAATAAAATGACTTGATTTTTTTCCGAACCGCTTTTTCGAAGCACAAAAAGTTAACCCTCAATTTCTGCATTTTTTTAATTTTTTTTTTCAGATTTTCTCTGCGATTCATCCATCAAAAACACTCGAAACAGAACGAAAATCAAAGCCTACTATGATTACGTCGCTGTCCGACACTTTTTTTTTTTCTTTTTTACTCCTATGACGGAAGAGAAATAAAACAAGATATTGTGCTACCAACAAATAGGGGAATTTACGTATTCTCGGCAACCTAAGCAGCGACCTTGTTTCTAAAGCCCTTTTCTCTAAGGAACGCACACATATGCAGTATTGGTTTGTTTACACTCTTTTGCTGCCAGCTGCTCTAACAATTTCAGTCGAAAGAATTGTCAAAAACTGTTTTGAAACGCTTTTACAAAGCTCCAATCTTCTCTAGTGAGAGCGAGTATTGTCGGCAACCAGTTTTTCTTCGGCAACCGTTCCATTTGAACTGCATGTAAATCTGCTGTTCTATTATCGGCAACTCAAAATCAGCTAAAATTTGTAGTGCGTGTGTTTCATTTCAAGAAAACCCTGCTAGATTGCTTTTTCTCAGTGGTAAAAGTATAGTCAAATTGAAGCTGAAAGCATAAAGAATCGTTTGCATGCATTCAGCGAAGTGTTTTCGTAAGAAAATCCAGTGAAAATAGTGTTTCAATTTGGGTTGCCGAAAATAGTCTGGCATGCCGAAGCCGTCATTTCCCCTATGAATTGATTTTGCGCAAAGTCGACATAATCAATATGGATCTTACTTGGACCTTGTCTAACTGCATTTGTTCAATTTTTAATAGTTTTGTAATCGGCTTTGTAAACTTCAAAACACTTTTTCTCAAAAAAACCCAAGATGAAATATTTTAAAACCATCACAGATTTGACTGACTAGGATCAATACTAACATCCTGTGAAGAAAAATCTGAGGTACATAAATTTTGCAAAAAAGTGCCTTCCGACATAGCGTAACTGCCATAGACAGTTTGAAAAATTCTCCGATAATAGAAAAATAATACTCCGAAAAACAAAATATAACTGATGATGTACACATCCATTCGAGTAAGCGCAAACTAGCAACTTGCAAACAATATTGTGTACAAATAGGGTCGTTCTTACAATATTTGAAAGAGACAAACCAGCCAGGTGCTAAAAGTCTCTATAATAAAGCTAAACGAACTACAATATTTAAAAGATTCCATGAAATGACTCATAACTTTACACGATCTTTAAAGCAAACTCGATATATGACGCTCCATTTATATGCATTATACTGAACAAAAATTTGCACCACTGTTTCGAACTATGTATACTCGGTACTCATTTTTTTTAAATCGCCTGTGTGTGTGTGTGTTTTTTTTTTTTGGCAAGGAGGAAACCTTTAAATGGGCCTTAGTGCCACCGCTTGACGACTGGGCGTACAGTCGCGGTGACACGGTGTGCGGGATTCTTACCGCACTTAAGGCCATCGTTCGGACATTTTGAGCCGTTTGTCTGTGATTTGGGTGGTTTTCCAGGAAACGTCCCGAAAATCCTGTGAAGGAAAGCGAATATCGGGAAACAAATTCCGTCCGATTGTAGCCAAGGATTTTGTTTTCCTAGTGGTGTAAAATTTGGGTGGAAAAGTGCATTCAACTTCAAGTGGTGTGCTTTTTCCGGGAAAGTGGCAAAGAGAATATGCACGTGGGGTGTTTGATACTACTGGCTATTTCTCCCGTCAGTGTATATGTGCGCGCAAGGAAATGCAATCTTGGGCCTATGTTTTCCCGGGAATTTCCCAAGAAAGTATATCATATTTTTATACCAAGACATTCTGCAGACTATGCACAACATGATGGTATACATAAACATATGATTTTCGAAAATTTGTAGCATGGTTTTTCAATTTCCAAACCATGCGCCAAACATTCTCGCTGTAAATTCGTCACGGACATAGTAAAGAAGCAATCAGCAATTACGCATTTGTTTTACCACATTGCCACATTTTCTTGTTCCTTTGCTACCGGATCACATGTTCGTAGGTCCTCGTGTCCTTTTTCGCTAGTTCGCTCATCATATCAAATTGATCAGGAGTTCTTCCGGAATGTCAAAAATTATAGCGAAGACCTACGACGGATCGGAAATTGAAATTGAGATCTCCATATATTCTTTCATCAAATCAAACTGAACAGGAGTTCTTCAAAATCTTATCTTATCTATCGAAGACCTACGACTTATCGGGAATTGAAATCGAATCCTGCATATTCCCTCATCACATCAAATTGATCATTAATTCTTCCGAATAATCAGAAATTATATATAAAACGTATGACTAATCGGAAATTGAAAATGAGTTCTCCATATATTCCATCAACACATCAAATTGATCAGAAATCCTTCTGTAGACATTCGGGCAGTTAGAATATATTTCAAAATACAAGGATGGTCAGAAATTCTCTAAAACTATCAGAAATTATATGGAAACACTTCGATTGATTGGAAATTGAAATCAAATTCTCAATTAATTCCTTGATCATATCATATTGATCAGGAATTATTCCGAATAATAAGAAATTATATCGGAAATTGAAATAGAGTTCTCCATATGTTCCCTCATCACATCAAATTGATCAGGATTTCTTCCAAATTATCAGAATTAATATCGAACACGTATGACTAATTGGAAATTGAAATTGAGTTCTCCATATATTCCATCAACATATCAAATTAATCAGAAATCCTTCTGAAGATCTTCGGGCAGTTCGAATGTATTTCAAAATACAAGGATGATCAGGAATTATTTTGAAATTCTACCAAATTATCAGAAGTTATATGGAAACCCTATGACTGGTTGGAAATTGAAATCGATTTCACCATAATGTGTACCCTATGTACCCTATCAAAGTGTTCAGAAATTCTTCCGGATTATCAGAAATTATATTGATGGTCTTCGACTAATAGAACAATTGCAACCGAGTTTCCATATATATCTCAATCAAATTAGGTTGATCAGGAATTCTTTCGAATTATCAGAAATTATTTTAAAAAAAACTATTTCTGACCAGAAATTGAAATCGAGTTCTCCTTATTCCATGACCATATCAAATTGACCAGGAATTCTTCCGAATTATCATTGTGTAAGGTGTAAAGTGGAAACCAAAACGCTTTATAAAATAAAATTGCTTTATAAAATAAATATGAATTGCCTGCTCTAAGAATTATTGTTTTATAATGATCCACAAATGCTTATTCAGAATCTAGAAAAACTCATAAATCTTTTATATTATTTATTATTTATTTTATCAAACAAACTTTTACAACACCACGTCTAAAAAAAACATGTACTTCATTAGCATGAATAAGCACTTTGAGCTTTTTCAAATAAGAGAGATATCGTTAACGTACAAAATGAAAAGAAGAGGTCCCAAGTGCGAGCCCTGAGGAACTCTGACAGGACTTGAAATGAATTAGATTTTTTCTCGCAGTATCTTACAATTTTCTGACGGTCCGTTCCCAAGTATCACTTGCGACATCGTTCTTGACAAATAAAAGAAATCCCAGTTGTGAATAAGTTCTACATTAATTGCTTGCAAAACGTCTTGTTTTAGACCCGTTGTATTGTTTTTGTGAAGTATTCAACCTTTCTGACATGCTGTTGATCTTGAAGTTATAATTCGGTATTGAATGTCTCAATTATCTGTTTATAACATATTTATAAAAAAAAACTTGGTGAAAACTTGCTAGCCTTATATATCTTTTCGTATGTCAGTTTTAGAAACGTGAGCAAATATGAATACATCTTAAATATAACATTTTTAAAACATGAAAGTAATAATTTATATTTCAGTGGTACACATGACTAGCAAATTTTCATCAAATTCCATCAGTTATAAATGTGTTATAAACAGGTAATTAAGAGTTGCAATACCGAATTATAACTTCATTATATGATACAAGTAATGTTCTTGTTTTTCGAATACATTTCATTCATGTTTTATCATCACAAGTACGGTGTGTAGAAGAGCAACGTAAGATAACTAAAAATAAGTTGACATTCTATTTTTTCCCAAAAAAAAAGATGTTTGCAAAAATTGGGAATTTTATCAAGAATATGGTGTACAATTCTATTAACAGTATCAAGCTTTTTCTAAAGAGCCCATGAGTTTTTTGAAAGTAGAATGTAAAGATTCACCAAAAAATTGCATCTGCATTGGGAGTATGAGATCTCATTTGATGCCCTTTTTTCGCAAAATTATACTCCAGAATAATAACTTTTGTTAATTCATGATGGAAACATAAAAAAAAATCATTCGTTGGAAGGATGAAATTCATTTACAACATGCCCAAATTAGTAGGTTGCGTTATAATTATAATTAAGTTGCGCTAGCCAATTATATATACCATGACATATGTGTTTTATATAGACATCACCTCTTGCGCTTTTATCGTGTGACTAGACCAAGTAAAAAGTCTTGAAAGCGATTCTGCTGATTTTTACTTGATTCATTTGGTTTAGTCCTAAGAAAACATTTTTTTTTTAAATTAACTGCAATGTCTCATTTACACCAATGACTGCGAGCGGAATGCTCTCATTTTCTGAATCAGAAATGAATGAAATCAGCATTGCGTTGATTGAAAATGCTATTTGGAAGAATATTTCAATAGAAGTATTACAATCATAATCTGTGGCGAATATAAAAGTTTCACCTGCTATATTTGTTTTCACCCACACACGCTCAAATTCTTTAGATTAAGATTGGATAATGACTTCCTAATTTTTTTTTTATGAAATTGCGATGCACTATTCATGTGATTGAAATTCTTACAATAAACCAGAATTACAATAAAAAGTGTTTCGGAGGAAATTTTTCTGATCAGCCGTAAGGCTTCTATATAATTTCTGATCATTCGAAAAAAATTTATATGATGGGAGAATTTGGAATAATTCCTGATCATTCTTGTATGGTGGGATACTATTCAAACGATGTAGATTCAATTTTTGGTCATTTGAAAGTCTTCGACATTATTCCTGAGATCCTTATATTTTGAAATACATTCTAACTGAAAAGATCTTTAGATGAATTTATGATCAATGATGCATGATAAGAAAATATACGGAGAACTCGATATCAATTTCCGATCAGCCGTAAAGCTTCCAACTAACTTCTGATAATTCGGTCTTCGATGTAATTTCTTATAATTCGGGAGAATTCCTGATCAATTGATGTGATGATGGAATATATGGAGAACTTGATTTCAATTTCCGATCAGTGGCAATTTCTGATAATTCGTAAACAATTCTGATCAATATGATATGATGAGGGAATTAATGGAGACTTCGATTTCAATTTCCAATCAGTCGTAGGGTTTCCATATAACTTCTGATAATTTGGAAGAATTTCAAAATAATTCCTGACCATCCTTGTATTTTTAAAATCAGTTTAACTGCCCGAATGTCTTCAGAAGGATTTCTGATCAATTTGATATATTGATGGAATAAATGGAGAACTCAATTTCAATTTCCGATTAGTCATACGTGTTAGGTATAATTTCTAATAATTCGGGAGAATTCCTGATCAATTTGATGTGATGAATATACGAATAATTGATTTCAATTTCCGATCAGTCGTAGATTTTCGATTTAATTTCTGATAATTCGGAAGAATTCCTGATCACTTTGATATGATGAGGAAATATACAAAGACCTCGATTTCAATTTCCGATCAGTTATTGGTCTTTTTTATACTTTCTGCTGATTCGGAAGAATTCCTTATAAATCTGATATGATGAGGGAATATATGGGGAACTCAATTTTAATTTCCAATTTGCCGTATGTGTTCGATATAATTTCTGATAATTCGAAAGTATAGTCGATCAACCTGATATGATAAAGATATACCTATATGGAAAAATCGATGGCAATTTTTCTATAAGTCGAATGCCTTGAATATGATTTCTGATAATTCGGAAGAATTCATGATCACTTTGCTAGGGTGTATATGGATCATTCGATTTCAATTTCCGATCAGTCGTAGGTCTTCGATATAATTTCTGATGAATTTCTCTTGCGCTTTTTTAATGACTTCTCAAACATTGATTTTAGGAGTATAGTTTGTTCAAAGATGTTTTTGCATATGATAATCCGCTTTTTTTGGTGTAGACGGCTTGGTGATTAATCCACCTAAAAATGAGATCAAAAAAATATTTTTTTATCTGATTCAGATAGAGACTTAATTTGTATGCACCTTTTCGAAAATTGCGTAATATACATTTGTTCGTGGTAGATCGCCACCGCACTAGCTACGCGAAATATGGACCGATAAGTCAGATGATATTTATATATAATGAAAACTGCGAAATGATAGACCTAAATATGTCACCGCTAAAATTGAAAAATAATTCCAAGCACTGCGAAATCATAGATCATAAGTAATGATATTATATTGTAATCTACGCTTTTGATTAACGACTTAATAAATAAATAAATAAATTGATAAATTGATATAATATTTCCTAATCAAATCGAAATTATTAAAAATTCTTATGAAGATTTTCGGTCAGTAAAAATGCATTTCAAAATATAAGAATCGTAGATCTTCAAATGATTAAACATTAAAAATAATTCCTTTGAATATTCTCTCATCATATGAGGTTGATTAGGAATACTTCCGAACTATCAAAAATCAAGAACAACATGTGAAAAGGGCATACAAGCTTTTTGTACACAAACATTCTTATGCCCTTTTCTCACCACCCATATGACACCAACGAAAACCATCAACATCGCTGGATAGGGGAAGGTTTCCCCTTTCCGGTGATGTTGTTAGTTTGCGAGGGCGACCCTCGGTTGGCGAGAAGAGGGCCTACAAAGGTTTGTTTACAAAAAGCTTATATGCCCTTTTCACATGTGGCTCTTGAAATTATATCGAAGACCTTGGACTAATACAAAAATTTAAATTGAGTTCTCCATATATTTCTTTATCATATAAAAAAAAATCCTTGGTTTGTTTCCGTCGATCTTGTTTTCCGTACTGAGTACCAATTCTACCGATACCAGGGAGATAGTTTCCACACCTGGACCCTACATATCGACCCATCAACTCATGGACTGGGGACCAACGGTTTAACTTCCGTTCCGAAGGAAGGCGTGACAAGAAATTTTATTCCTCAGAAAACCCCGGTGGTGCCGACTTGGATTGAAGCCAGGCCTTTTGGGATGAGAGGGAATCACGCTTACCACTACATCACCGGCGCTCCTTTTATAACAAATATATCAGCAATTCTTCTGAAGATCTTCAATCAATAAGAACGTATTTTCATAATATAGTGTTGATCGGGAATCATGTCGAAGATCTGTAAACGGTCAGAAATTAAAATAAAATCCTTTGAATATTCGAATTTTTGCTACATTCTATCTGACCGACGATCATCATAATAATTCCTGATCACTTTGATATGATGAGCGAATATATTGAGAATCGATTTCAATTTCCTGTAAGTCGTAAGTTTTCGGTATAAATTCTGATAAATTGGAGAAATTACTGATCAACCTCCTATGGGGCGCTAATATTCAAAAGATTGAATTTCAATTTTAGATCATTTGAAAGCCTTCGACTTCTTTATATTTTGAAAATACATTCTAACTGACCGAAGATCTTCAGAAGAAGACTTGATATGAGAAGCTAATATATGGAGAACACAATATAAATTTTTCTATAATTTGGAATTTCTCGAAATAATTTCTTATAATTCGGAAGAATTCCTGACCAATCTCATATGATGTAAGAATATTCAAATGGTTTTATTTCAAGATCATTTGAAGATCGTTTGCATGGCTCCTGATCAATGCTAAGTTTTGAAAATACATTCTAACAGACCAAAGATAATCAGAAGGACTCCCGATCACTCGGATATGACCAGGGAATATATGGAGAACTCGGTTTCAATCTCCGATCGTAGGTCTTCGTATCATTTATGATAATTCGAATGAATTATTTATCAAACTGACATTGTTGGATAGTATTCAACGGGTTTAAATCAAATTTTTGATGATTTGAAAGTCTTCTATATGATTCCTGATCATTATTACATTTTGTAAATACATTCTTACTGACCAAAAATGTCCAGAACAATTTATGTTCAATTTGATGGAAAAAGGATATATATGGAGAGCTCGATTTCAATTCTTCTTTTAATCGAAGGCCTTCGGTATAATATATGATAATTCGGAAGAATTCCTGATCGCTTTGATATGATGAAGGAATATATGGAAAACTCGATTTGGATTTACGATCAGTTGTAGGCCTTTGATATAATGTATGATAATTCGGAAGAATTCCTGGTCAATTTGACATGGTCATGGAATAAGGAGAACTCGATTTCAATTTCTGGTCAGAAATAGTTTTTTTTTAAAAATAATCTCTGATAATTCGAAAGAATTCCTGATCAACCTAATTTGATTGAGATATATATGGAAACTCGGTTGCAATTGTTCTATTAGTCGAAGACTTTCAATATAATTTCTGATAATCCGGAAGAATTTCTGAACACTTTGATAGGGTACATAGGGTACACATTATAGTGAAATCGATTTCAATTTCCAACCAGTCATAGGGTTTCCATATAACTTCTGATAATTTGGTATAATTTCAAAATAATTCCTGATCATCCTTGTATTTTGAAATACATTCGAACTGCCCGAAGATCTTCAGAAGGATTTCTGATTAATTTGATATGTTGATGGAATATATGGAGAACTCAATTTCAATTTCCAATTAGTCATACGTGTTCGATATTAATTCTGATAATTTGGAAGAAATCCTGATCAATTTGATGTGATGAGGGAACATATGGAGAACTCAATTTCAATTTCCGATATAATTTCTTATTATTCGGAATAATTCCTGATCAATATGATATGATCAAGGAATTAATTGAGAATTTGATTTCAATTTCCAATCAATCGAAGTGTTTCCATATAATTTCTGATAGTTTTAGAGAATTTCTGACCATCCTTGTATTTTGAAATATATTCTAACTGCCCGAATGTCTACAGAAGGATTTCTGATCAATTTGATGTGTTGATGGAATATATGGAGAACTCATTTTCAATTTCCGATTAGTCATACGTTTTATATATAATTTCTGATTATTCGGAAGAATTAATGATCAATTTGATGTGATGAGGGAATATGCAGGATTCGATTTCAATTCCCGATAAGTCGTAGGTCTTCGATAGATAAGATAAGATTTTGAAGAACTCCTGTTCAGTTTGATTTGATGAAAGAATATATGGAGATCTCAATTTCAATTTCCGATCCGTCGTAGGTCTTCGCTATAATTTTTGACATTCCGGAAGAACTCCTGATCAATTTGATATGATGAGCGAACTAGCGAAAAAGGACACGAGGACCTACGAACATGTGATCCGGTAGCAAAGGAACAAGAAAATGTGGCAATGTGGTAAAACAAATGCGTAATTGCTGATTGCTTCTTTACTATGTCCGTGACGAATTTACAGCGAGAATGTTTGGCGCATGGTTTGGAAATTGAAAAACCATGCTACAAATTTTCGAAAATCATATGTTTATGTATACCATCATGTTGTGCATAGTCTGCAGAATGTCTTGGTATAAAAATATGATATACTTTCTTGGGAAATTCCCGGGAAAACATAGGCGCAAGATTGCATTTCCTTGCGCGCACATATACACTGACGGGAGAAATAGCCAGTAGTATCAAACACCCCACGTGCATATTCTCTTTGCCACTTTCCCGGAAAAAGCACACCACTTGAAGTTGAATGCACTTTTCCACCCAAATTTTACACCACTAGGAAAACAAAATCCTTGGCTACAATCGGACGGAATTTGTTTCCCGATATTCGCTTTCCTTCACAGGATTTTCGGGACGTTTCCTGGAAAACCACCCAAATCACAGACAAACGGCTCAAAATGTCCGAACGATGGCCTTAAACCTCCTTGGAGTCCTTGCCCTTTTTCCCCCGGAACCAATTGTCGTATTACTTCGGAGGGGGCCGTGCATTACGCACCTCACTTTACCTCAGCTAATTGGCGCTTCCAGTTTGCTGATCGTCTCTCCAATTTGTGAGCCATTTAGCTCCCAGCGTCGCGTTCTACTCGGTTAACCCCGGTGGTGGATTCAGTCTACTCCGACAGAGAGTTCTCCCGGCTTCGGCTTTCATTTCGCACTTGTGTGAGCACATTACTACTTTCTAGTTGGTCTTCTCGCCATTTTCGCTGCAGCGCTGACATGATCTGCGTTACTGCTCTGCTGACGGCGTAAAAGGTGCCCTCCTCTCGACACATTTCTTCGACGACATTCTCCGTGCTAAGGGCGAGCATATCCTCTCGCACATCATCAAATCTAGGACATTCGAAAACCACGTGCTCTGGTGATTCTTCCACATTCCCACACTTCGGACAGAAGGGTGACGTTGTGTGTCCGAACCGATGCAGGTACTTCCTGAAGCAGCCATGACCAGACAGGAACTGCGTCAAGTGGAAGTTGACTTCTTCATGCTTCCTGTTCACCCAGGTCGAAAGAGTCGGTATTAGCATGTGTGTCCATCTACCGTTCTCTGCTGCATCCCACTCCTGCTGCCACTTAGCCATCGACACCGTTCTCACCATTATTCGTACTCCTCTGCTTTCTCTCGTCATATAGCACTCGTAGTTCTCCGCCAAGGTGATGCCGATTGAGATCATACCGGCGATAACGCATACTGCCTTATTCGAAATGGTTCTGTACGCACTCATGACTCGCATGGCCATGAGCCGGAACGTACTGCTCAGTTTCATTTGATTCTGCATCGTTTTCAGCGCTTCAATCCAGGCTGGACCTCCGTACCTTAGTATCGATGAGGACACACTAGCCAGAAGACGCCTCTTGCTGCTGCTTGGACCAGAATTGTTCGGCATGATTCTGGCTATTGCGTTGATGACCTTCGCCTTCTCGCAAGCATATTCGAAGTGGCTGTTAAAGCTTAGCCGGTCGTCTATCATCACTCCCAGAAACTTCAACACGCGCTTCGAAACAATGGTGTGCTCGCCAACGGTGATTTCTGCCCACTGCACTGCTTTGCAGTTACTGACCAACATCACTTCTGTTTTGTGGTGGGCTATCTGAAGCTTCGCTCCTTGCATCCAGTTACCAATCGTATCTATCGCCTCGGTTGCCAGCATTTCCACTTCTTCCAGCGTCTCACCGGTTAACGTCAAGACGACATCGTCCGCAAAGCCAACGATCTCAACTCCTTTGGGCAGCTTGAGCGTCAGCACGCCATTGTACATTCCGTTCCACAGCGTGGGACCTAGAATGGAGCCTTGTGGAACTCCCGCCGTGATTCTAAGCGATTTCTGCCCCGTGTCTGTGGCGTAGACCAGGACCCGGTTCTGGAAGTAACTACCTAGAATCCTGCAGAGGTAGTCTGGAACCCTCATTCTATGGAGCGCCTTGGCGATGGACTCCCAGCTGGCGCTATTGAATGCATTCTTCACATCAATCGTAATCACGGCACAGTATCGATTTCCTCTCCGCTTCTGTTTGGAAGCTTTCTCTGCTCTGTCAATCACTGTCCGAATTGCATCCACCGTCAATCTCCTTTTCCGGAATCCAAACTGCCTCTCCGACAATCCGTGTTCACTCTCCGTGCATTTCGTCAGCCTGTTCAGGATTATCCTCTCTAAGAGCTTTCCGATAGTATCCAGCAAGCATATTGACCTATACAATGCAGGATCCCCCGGCGGTATTCCGGGCTTCGGCAACAGCACAAGCTTTTGTACCTTCCACCTATCAGCGATCTGACCCTCGTCCAGACATTTCTGCAGCAGCATCCTGAACATGTCCGGGAACGTCTGGATCGCCGCCCCTGATCCATGTTCCGAATTTGTTTCGTTCTGCAAAGTGTCGTGATCTTCGTTATTTTCTTCCTCTATGGAGCGTGTCAGTTTTGTAGAAAAAACGAGTGCCTCTCCTTGTTGTAGAGAAGTCGTCAAGTCCTGGATAATGTCGGGGTCTGCCGGATCATTGTCTTCCTCCAAGCAGGGTTACTTCCACTCACTTCGCTATAAAAAATGTTTTTCGGAATTATGGAATCATTGGATGCAATTATGAAAGTTTGTACTTGTCAAAAACAAGAAAAGGTTGGAAGGTATGCATTTGACACATAAAACCTGTCAATTTCGCTTTCAGTGCATCACAATCAGCGAATTTATGACTCATGAGCGTTCACTCAGAGTGAGTGCTCACGAGTCGTAAAATCGTTGATTGTGACGCACTGAAAGCAATAATGACAGGTTTTATGTGTCAAACACCTAGTTTACAACCTTATCTTGAGACTTACAACTACTAACTATCATTATAATATCTAATGATTTCATAATTCCGAAAAACAATTTTTTATAGCAAGTGAGTGGAAGCAAGCCTGCCTCCAAGGGGTGCGTCAATTTCATACAAAACACGAATTCCTGCATACACAAGCCTCGCATGATGCAGTTGCAGCCATCCCGTTATGCAAGTGCGCTGGAACGGTACGTGGGTAAACATCGCACGCCGGGTAGGGGTTTAAGATTTCCCCTCGTTGAAATTGCATTGTGGGTCGATAGTTAGCCTGCGGAGGTCTGGAAAACCGATCTTTCGCTGCCGCAAGAAGGTCTCGATCAGGTGGCAGTAGGTTGTTTCTATTCTGACTAACACTGCTGTGGAAACTGTTACGGTTAGTGTTGTTGTTTCGATAATTGTTAGATATGTTATTGTTGTTGTTGTTGCCAAAATTGTTGTTGTTGTTGTTGTTGTTGTTGTTGTTGTTGTTGTTGTTGTTGTTGTTGTTGTTGTTGTTGTTGTTGTTGTTGTTGTTGTTGTTGTTGTTGTTGTTGTTGTTGTTGTTGTTGTTGTTGTTGTTGTTGTTGTTGTTGTTGTTGTTGTTGTTGTTGTTGTTGTTGTTGTTGTTGTTGTTGTTGTTGTTGTTGTTGTTGTTGTTGTTGTTGTTGTTGTTGTTGTTGTTGTTGTTGTTGTTGTTGTTGTTGTTGTTGTTGTTGTTGTTGTTGTTGTTGTTGTTGTTGTTGTTGTTGTTGTTGTTGTTGTTGTTGTTGTTGTTGTTGTTGTTGTTGTTGTTGTTGTTGTTGTTGTTGTTGTTGTTGTTGTTGTTGTTGTTGTTGTTGTTGTTGTTGTTGTTGTTGTTGTTGTTGTTGTTGTTGTTGTTGTTGTTGTTGTTGTTGTTGTTGTTGTTGTTGTTGTTGTTGTTGTTGTTGTTGTTGTTGTTGTTGTTGTTGTTGTTGTTGTTGTTGTTGTTGTTGTTGTTGTTGTTGTTGTTGTTGTTGTTGTTGTTGTTGTTGTTGTTGTTGTTGTTGTTGTTGTTGTTGTTGTTGTTGTTGTTGTTGTTGTTGTTGTTGTTGTTGTTGTTGTTGTTGTTGTTGTTGTTGTTGTTGTTGTTGTTGTTGTTGTTGTTGTTGTTGTTGTTGTTGTTGTTGTTGTTGTTGTTGTTGTTGTTGTTGTTGTTGTTGTTGTTGTTGTTGTTGTTGTTGTTGTTGTTGTTGTTGTTGTTGTTGTTGTTGTTGTTGTTGTTGTTGTTGTTGTTGTTGTTGTTGTTGTTGTTGTTGTTGTTGTTGTTGTTGTTGTTGTTGTTGTTGTTGTTGTTGTTGTTGTTGTTGTTGTTGTTGTTGTTGTTGTTGTTGTTGTTGTTGTTGTTGTTGTTGTTGTTGTTGTTGTTGTTGTTGTTGTTGTTGTTGTTGTTGTTGTTGTTGTTGTTGTTGTTGTTGTTGTTGTTGTTGTTGTTGTTGTTGTTGTTGTTGTTGTTGTTGTTGTTGTTGTTGTTGTTGTTGTTGTTGTTGTTGTTGTTGTTG